>NC_085137.1:251370732-251379646 GCF_035046485.1 Aedes albopictus | reverse complement strand
GTAAAGGCTGGGCATGCTGCGCAATTCAGATCCCATTGTGATCCACTAGCCTCTGCCAAGCAACTCCTATTCCTACCTCCACGTGGTACCGGCCGGAAACTATGAGCAACCTTAGGGAAGATCGGGTAACCAACCCCGGTGGGAACTTTGGTCGTATGCTGACAGGAAATGGGGGGTTTGCTTCGGCAAACCTGAGCATCTGTTCTCCAGGAGGAGCGGCTCACACCAGCGTCTGATTCCCATGTTAGGGGCGGCTGATCTACGTCGAGTGCCACGGATGGACTCTAAGCTCAACTGTGCTGCGGCAACACACGCGAGCTGGGAACAGCTTCCATCGTGATGGGTGATATGCAGAGGCGCGTGATCGGTTGGTGGCCGATAGACGAAAGAATGTGCAGGTTGAGGATCAAGAGCCAATTCTTCAACTTCAGCATAATAAACGTGCAAAGCCCACACTCCGGAAGCACTGATGATGACAAGGACGCATTTTACGCGCAGCTCGAACGCGAGTGCGATCGCTACCCAAGCCACGACGTCAAGATCATCATAGGAGATTGAAACGCTCAGGTAGGCCAGGAGGAGGAATTTAGACCGACGATTGGTAAGTTCAGCGCCCACCAGCAGAAGAACGAAAACGGCCTATGACTCTTTGATTTCGCCGCCTCCAAAAATATGTTACTTGTTGGATTTAATCACCGTTAACGAGTATATCTCTTTATTGTTGATATTTCTCGGTGAACGAATAAAACAAACTTGTTTTTTGCGTGACGTTTCGGCCTAATCACATTTCGGCCATCTTCAGACGCCTAAGAGTTTATTACAAAAAACACGAAATTAAAACATTAACATAATACAATTTTTCATTTTACATTTTTTCACCCCACAACTCACAATTTGATCGCCGCAGCTGATGCTACTATCCAGCTGGGAGATCACGTACCACTGTCTAGTAGGGTACTTTGCGGTTGTGGTGCGCGTCCTCTCTCGTTTCCTCTTCGTCGTCTATCGTTGTTCGTCACTTGTCGCAGATTAAACACTAACGCATTGTAGTTCGTGTTGAACAATCCACACTCACGCTGGAGGTTCACTGTATTAGCTTCCCCTGCCAGCTTGATGTGGAATGTCTCCGCGACTACTCTGCTCTCCTGGTCGGCGATTCGTTCAATTATTTTCGTCTCGTCAAAATTAAACACATGGCCGTCACATCGCGTGTGGTGCGTTAATCCAGTCCTGTTGTCTTTCCGTTTTACGTCATTTTTGTGCTCGTTGATCCGCGTGTCCAGTTTTCTCCCCGTCTGTCCGATGTACACCTTTCCATCCCCTGTTCCACAAGGTACCGAATACACCACATTTTTATGTTGTCCTGGTGGGATCGGGTCCTTGAGTTTAGCGAAAATCTCATTTTTCAATTTCGATTTTGCTTTCACCGCCAATGTTATGCCCTGTTCCTTGAGGATTTTTGCAACTTTTCACTCAGGCATGGGACATATGGCGTGGGAATGTACTTCGTTTCGTCCACCTCCTTGTCGTTCTGCAGTTCGTTGTAGTGCTTGTGTACCCTCTGTTTCAAGACATTCTGAATGAACCAGTTAGGGTAATTGGCTTTCAAGGGCAAAACAAAACATACTGTTACCCACCTTTGTTTCGGTAGCGCAACTACCGAACTGATGATGTTTACACTGAAATAAATTTTGTTGTGGAAACTACCGATTCCATAGTAAAATTACTAACCGTACCTATGATTCTCAACCGACAACAATTTCCAGTTAATTCCACTAAAACACTGTCAACTTAACTAGCAGTGCAGTTAACATTACCAAAAATAATCTAAATTTAACAAATGAGCATTGTATTTTCAACCATACTGTGTTGTAAAATGCGTGTCCTGGAAAAATTAACAATGTTTTGTTGTTGAGACGACTATGCTTTTAGTTGAATTTACTCCAATGCATTGTAATTTCAAGCATATTTCAGTTACCTTAACAGATTTTGTTGTCGGTTGAGAATCATAGGTACGGTTAGTAATTTTACTATGGAATCGGTAATTTCCACAACAAAATTTATTTCAGTGTACCTTTTTTTACATACCTATCAACATAATCTGTTGGGGGAATTATTTTATTTTTCCTACTTACAACCCACATCCGACAATTGTTTTAAGTGGGAATGGTAGAACTTTCAATTCCCTCGGTCGCACGTACATTAGTTTTGCATTTTGTTCCACCATTTCCGTAAAAAATGAGATCCGGCTTGTGCACGTGAGGAGTTGAGGTTAGAATTGTAGGATATTCTAGGTTAGATTTGCTATCCATTTCGCCTGACCGATTTTCAGACCCAGAAATATCGTACTTCTAGGGGGAAAGGGGCATAATGGACACCCGGGGCGAAATGGACACCCCTGTTTTTGCCGAAACCGTTGACTTTTATGTAAAACTTTTAATGCATAAGTGTAAAGGAACAAGTCATTGCTCTATTTTTCAAAAGTTCCATTTATATTCCTTCAAAATAACCAAATTATCATTGAAATTGAAGTATGTTTTTCATATGGTGGATTTCTTATAATTTCGAAGCGGCAGCAAATAAGGTATTACGATTGATTGAGTGTGTCCACCATTCAAACAAGTGAATTGTTAGCTTATCTACATGAATACGTAGATTTAGCAATGGATGAAGTATTATATTTTTGATCAGAACACTCTGAAAATAGCAATTTCAATGTTGTAGTCTATTCGGGGCGAAATGAACACAGGCAATTATGAATGGATGTACATGCGTTGCATACTGTTAGGCGTTTTAGAGAGTTTGAAAAAATTCAATCCGATTATTTTAGCCTATAATTTATTTAATTAACTTTGAAGTTATGTAAACTCGTCTAAGATGGAGTATTATATCTGTGGTATTGATCTCCGTTGGCAAATTACTTAACTGGTCGATATTCTCAAAGATACTGCATAAAATATGCATGGGGTGTCCATTATGCCCCGATGGGTGTCCATTTCGCCCCATACCTTTCCTGCCAGCCCCGAAAAACACACCGCTTTCAATTCATTATTTCTTCACAATAATGACATTCTACCAGCTGTAAATGATTGAAATACGTAGGAAACAAGTTAAAGTTGTAAGCCAACTGATAATATGTTAAGCTTTTGTCTGTTATCCAGGCCTAACATACTCATTTGCTTAGGGTGTCCATTATGCCCCTAATCCCCCTAATTAGTTTTCACTGCCGTAAAAAATACTGTTATGCTCAGAATAAACAGTTATACCTTCGGATCACACTCATTGACTGGTAAATCGCAATCTGACTGTAAAAATAATGAATTTCTTTCCAATGTTTTGAAACCCCGAACGAATTTGACATTGCTTTCGGGAAGCTTCATCACGACGACGACAACACTCCCAAGCGGTCGAATCGTCGTTTTGGGGGCGAATTGCTTTGACGGAGTGCATTTCCTTCACCGTACTGATGGCCGAAGGGCGCTGCTGTGCATCAGTCAACTTGATAGCCCTATCCACTAGGGCAATCGCAGTATTGCGTTTGTGGGTGTACGGACTTTCCGAAATGAAATCCAGATACCGTCCCTTCGTCTGTTTTGGTAGCCACGTTTTCTTAAGGATTCCTTCTTTTCTCGTTACCATGATATCAAGAAACTTGATTTGCTCTTGTTCCTCTTTCTCCACAGTGAACTGCAGCCTATCATGGAAGTCATTGAAAATCTCCAAGATTCGATCAACGTGTTCCCTCCGTGCAACGCAAAAACAGTCATCCACATACCACCTGTATATCACAATATCGAGTTGTTCTGCACTCACCCTCACAGTAAAACCGCTCAGCACTAAAATGTGTAAGCCCTACTCATAAGTGCATAATTTCCAGACCACACAAAAATGTGTTACAGTTACACATTCTCAAAAACAGCTCGTACACTCGTCTAGATGCGACATGTCGATATTTTTTTTGTTTTCCAAGGTCACTAGTAAACATAGCTAGATTGCTGTACAAATTTTTTTGCGGATTTAACGATTTTGCGGACACAGGAGCTGATTTTGTGAATGTGCAAGGGTTACACATTTTTGGTGTAGTCTGGAAATTATGCACTTTTGTGCTGAGCGGCGTTAGCGTGCTCTGTATGCTCTCCTGTTCCAAACGCTCCATAACGATGTTCGCTATAACTGGAGACAGCGGTGATCCCATCGGTACCCCGAAGGTTTGTGTGTAGGTAACTCCTCGATAGTTGAAAAACGTAGAGTCTAAGACTAATCTTGTTGCATCCAAGAAACTTCGCTTGTCAATCTTCGTATACCTTGCTACCTCGCTCCACCTTGCCTCGATGCACTCCATCGCGTACTGCACCGGGACATTGGTATACAGCGATTTCACATCCAATGAAAACAGCATGTGCTCCTCGGGGATCTGCATTCCTGTTATCTGTTGTGCAAACTCAAAACTGTTTTTACGTGGTGTTCTGTTTTTCCAACAACATTTTCCAGGACTCCTGCCAGATATTGGGCCATCTGGTAGGTGGCGGATCCGATCGTCGAAACTACTGGCTGTAGTGAATAGAGTTGGGTTGTGCAGACTTTGAGTAAATTTGAATTACAGTGTACACATGACAGCTAGGGCTGTGACTTTTCCAGGAACAGAATAGAAAATGGAACGGCTAAATGTCATCCCAGCACGGAGGAAGTTAGGCGTTCGACATTGTTAGGCATTTGTTAGTTATGTTGCTCATCGAAAAATTTTCGAGAGCATAAATCATAACCCCGAATTTATGCTGAATGTTCGATTTTTTCGCGCGTCATTGACAGTTGAGCAAATGGCAGTGGAAAAAAACTTTGTTAGTTGCGGCAGCTTAAAAATCGCGTTCGTCGGTCGAGAAAATGAGAAAAATTTGCGCGTCTCAATTAGCTTAACCATTTCAGCCGTTCCGTCGTCCAACCCGTCAGTTCCTCGTCGCTGCTGCTGGCCAATAAGTTCGGTTCGTTTTCTTCGCACTGTCGCCGGAACCAGTCATCACCAAAACAGTGTCCGATTCCGTTGAGTTTGGCCTCATCGTGTCGGTGAGTCACTTTAATTTTAATTCAATTTCAATTCAGTTTTAATTTCAATATAATTTTAATTTAATTTTAATTAATTTTAATTAAATTTTAATTAAATTTTAATTAAATTTTAATTAAATTTTAATTAAATTTTAATTAAATTTTAATTAAATTTTAATTAAATTTTAATTAAATTTTAATTAAATTTTAATTAAATTTTAATTAAATTTTAAATAAATTTTAATTAAATTTTAATTAAAATTTTAATTAAATTTTAATTAAATTTTAATTAAATTTTAATTAAATTTTAATTTAATTTTAATTAAATTTTAATTAAATTTTAATTTAATTTAAATTTTAATTTAATTTTAATTTAATTTTAATTTAATTTTAATTTAATTTTAATTTAATTTTAATTTAATTTTAATTTAATTTTAATTTAATTTTAATTTAATTTTAATTTAATTTTAATTTAATTTTAATTTAATTTTAATTTAATTTTAATTTAATTTTAATTTAATTTTAATTTAATTTTTATTTAATTTTAATTTAATTTTAATTTAATTTTAATTTAATTTTAATTTAATTTTAATTTAATTTTAATTTAATTTTAATTTAATTTTAATTTAATTTTAATTTAATTTTAATTTAATTTTAATTTAATTTTAATTTAATTTTAATTTAATTTTAATTTAATTTTAATTTAATTTTAATTTAATTTTAATTTAATTTTAATTTAATTTTAATTTAATTTTAATTTAATTTTAATTTAATTTTAATTTAATTTTAATTTAATTTTAATTTAATTTTAATTTAATTTTAATTTAATTTTAATTTAATTTTAATTTAATTTTAATTTAATTTTAATTTAATTTTAATTTAATTTTAATTTAATTTTAATTTAATTTTAATTTAATTTTAATTTAATTTTAATTTAATTTTAATTTAATTTTTATTTAATTTTAATTTAATTTTAATTTAATTTTAATTTAATTTTAATTTAATTTTAATTTAATTTTAATTTAATTTTAATTTAATTTTAATTTAATTTTAATTTAATTTTAATTTAATTTTAATTTAATTTTAATTTAATTTTAATTTAATTTTAATTTAATTTTAATTTAATTTTAATTTAATTTTAATTTAATTTTAATTTAATTTTAATTTAATTTTAATTTAATTTTAATTTAATTTTAATTTAATTTTAATTTAATTTTAATTTAATTTTAATTTAATTTTAATTTAATTTTAATTTAATTTTAATTTAATTTTAATTTAATTTTAATTTAATTTTAATTTAATTTTAATTTAATTTTAATTTAATTTTAATTTAATTTTAATTTAATTTTAATTTAATTTTAATTTAATTTTAATTTAATTTTAATTTAATTTTAATTTAATTTTAATTTAATTTTAATTTAATTTTAATTTAATTTTAATTTAATTTTAATTTAATTTTAATTTAATTTTAATTTAATTTTAATTTAATTTTAATTTAATTTTAATTTAATTTTAATTTAATTTTAATTTAATTTTAATTTAATTTTAATTTAATTTTAATTTAATTTTAATTTAATTTTAATTTAATTTTAATTTAATTTTAATTTAATTTTAATTTAATTTTAATTTAATTTTAATTTAATTTTAATTTAATTTTAATTTAATTTTAATTTAATTTTAATTTAATTTTAATTTAATTTTAATTTAATTTTAATTTAATTTTAATTTAATTTTAATTTAATTTTAATTTAATTTTAATTTAATTTTAATTTAATTTTAATTTAATTTTAATTTAATTTTAATTTAATTTTAATTTAATTTTAATTTAATTTTAATTTAATTTTAATTTAATTTTAATTTAATTTTAATTTAATTTTAATTTAATTTTAATTTAATTTTAATTTAATTTTAATTTAATTTTAATTTAATTTTAATTTAATTTTAATTTAATTTTAATTTAATTTTAATTTAATTTTAATTTAATTTTAATTTAATTTTAATTTAATTTTAATTTAATTTTAATTTAATTTTAATTTAATTTTATTTTAATTTTAATTTAATTTAATTTTAATTTAATTTTAATTTAATTTCAATTTAATTTTAATTTAATTTTAATTTAATTTTAATTTAATTTTAATTTAATTTTAATTTAATTTTAATTTAATTTTAATTTAATTTTAATTTAATTTTAATTTAATTTTAATTTAATTTTAATTTAATTTTAATTTAATTTTAATTTAATTTTAATTTAATTTTAATTTAATTTTAATTTAATTTTAATTTAATTTTAATTTAATTTTAATTTAATTTTAATTTAATTTTAATTTAATTTAATTTTAATTTAATTTTAATTTAATTTTAATTTAATTTTAATTTAATTTTAATTTAATTTTAATTTAATTTAATTTTAATTTAATTTTAATTTAATATTAATTTAATTTTAATTTAATTTTAATTTAATTTTAATTTAATTTTAATTTAATTTTAATTTAATTTTAATTTAATTTTAATTTAATTTTAATTTAATTTTAATTTAATTTTAATTTAATTTTAATTTAATTTTAATTTAATTTTAATTTTAATTTAATTTTAATTTAATTTTAATTTAATATTAATTTAATTTTAATTTAATTTTAATTTAATTTTAATTTAATTTTAATTTAATTTTAATTTAATTTTAATTTAATTTTAATTTAATTTTAATTAAAGTATAAAAACAAATAAAAATTAAAATTAAATTTAAAATAAAAATAAAATTAAAATTAAAATTAAAATTGAAATTAAAATTAAAATTAAAATTAAAATTAAAATTAAAATTAAAATTAAAATTAAAATTAAAATTAAAATTAAAATTAAAATTAAAATTAAAATTAAAATTAAAATTAAAATTAACATTAAAATTAAAATTAACATTAAAATTAAAATTAAAATTAAAATTAAAATTAAAATTAAAATTAAAATTAAAATTAAAATTAAAATTAAAATTAAAATTAAAATTAAAATTAAAATTAAAATTAAAATTAAAATTAAAATTAAAATTAAAATTAAAATTAAAATTAAAATTAAAATTAAAATTAAAATTAAAATTAAAATTAAAATTAAAATTAAAATTAAAATTAAAATTAAAATTAAAATTAAAATTAAAATTAAAATTAAAATTAAAATTAACATTAACATTAAAATTAAAATTAAAATTAACATTAAAATTAAAATTAAAATTAAAATTAAAATTAAAATTAAAATTAAAATTAAAATTAAAATTAAAATTAAAATTAAAATTAAAATTAAAATTAAAATTAAAATTAAAATTAAAATTAAAATTAAAATTAAAATTAAAATTAAAATTAAAATTAAAATTAAAATTAAAATTAAAATTAAAATTAAAATTAAAATTAAAATTAAAATTAAAATTAAAATTAAAATTAAAATTAAAATTAAAATTAAAATTAAAATTAAAATTAAAATTAAAATTAAAATTAAAATTAAAATTAAAATTAAAATTAAAATTAAAATTAAAATTAAAATTAAAATTAAAATTAAAATTAAAATTAAAATTAAAATTAAAATTAAAATTAAAATTAAAATTAAAATTAAAATTAAAATTAAAATTAAAATTAAAATTAAAATTAAAATTAAAATTAAAATTAAAATTAAAATTAAAATTAAAATTAAAATTAAAATTAAAATTAAAATTAAAATTAAAATTAAAATTAAAATTAAAATTAAAATTAAAATTAAAATTAAAATTAAAATTAAAATTAAAATTAAAATTAAAATTAAAATTAAAATTAAAATTAAAATTAAAATTAAAATTAAAATTAAAATTAAAATTAAAATTAAAATTAAAATTAAAATTAAAATTAAAATTAAAATT
>NC_085137.1:251270732-251363232 GCF_035046485.1 Aedes albopictus | reverse complement strand
GATCCAACCATCCGTCAACCGTCGCATTTATCTTCCTCATAATCCTATTGGAAGGATCAGCTCGTAGTTTCCGGTATGTGTCCTCATCGTTGAGCAGTTCCATCATTTTAGCGTGATATTCTTCTGCTTCAATTATGACGGTCTTGTTGCCCTTATCTGCTTTTGTTATGAGCAGATTCGGGTTTTCCTCCAAGAAACGCCTGCTTGCTGCTATACCTTCTCAATCCACTCCAACTTCCCGTGTCTGGGTTGTCGGACATAGTTGATATGATTTGTAATTGCCGACGCATCGAAATTGAAAAATGAGATTTTCGCTAAACTCAAGGACCCGATCCCACCAGGACAACATAAAAATGTGGTGTATTCGGTACCTTGTGGAACAGGGGATGGAAAGGTGTACATCGGACAGACGGGGAGAAAACTGGACACGCGGATCAACGAGCACAAAAATGACGTAAAACGGAAAGACAACAGGACTGGATTAACGCACCACACGCGATGTGACGGCCATGTGTTTAATTTTGACGAGACGAAAATAATTGAACGAATCGCCGACCAGGAGAGCAGAGTAGTCGCGGAGACATTCCACATCAAGCTGGCAGGGGAAGCTAATACAGTGAACCTCCAGCGTGAGTGTGGATTGTTCAACACGAACTACAATGCGTTAGTGTTTAAGCTGCGACAAGTGACGAACAACGATAGACGACGAAGAGGAAACGAGAGAGGACGCGCACCACAACCGCAAAGTACCCAACTCAAACTGTGCCCAAAACTCTCCGTCATCAACAATGTACGGTACCGGCGACCGCCACGGTACGAGCTGGAGCGACTTCAACAACCGGGTGTCGTCTCAGCATACGCGCAGAATCTCGAGCCGCGTTGCCAGACGAAGGCGAGCTCAATGAGGCCCCTCTATAGGACTGCTGGAGTACAGTGAAAGCAGCCATCAAAGACGCAGCCGAGAGCACCATCGGGTACGTGGAACGGAATCGACGGAACGAATGGTTCGACGAAAAGTGCAAAACGGTTTTGGAGGAGAAGAACGCAGCGAGGGCGGTAATGCTGCAGCAAGGGACCCGACAGAACGTGGAACGTTACAAACAGAAGCGGAAACAGCAGACCCGCCTCTTTCGGGAGAAAAAGCGCCGTCTGGAAGAACAGGATTGCGAAGAAATGGAACACGAACACGGCCGGATCCGTCTGGGTAGTAATGTTACGTTAGACGGGGATATTTTCGAGGTGGTGGAGGAATTTGTCTTCCTCGGATCCTTAGTGACGGCTGACAACAACGTGAGTCGTGAAATTTGGAGGCGCATCATCAGCGGGCTCCAGAAGAAACTGCGATCGAGAAAGGGTGAACCAAATGCATGATGTACAAAACGCTAATAAGACCGGTGGTCCTCTACGGGCATGAGACATGGACCATGCTCGAGGAGGACCTACAAGCACTCGGAGTTTTCGAGCGACGCGTACGTGATCTTCGGCGGTGTGCAGGAGAACGGTGTGTGGCGGAGAAGGATGAACCACGAGCTCGCTGCATTTTACGGCGACCCCAGCATCCAGAAGCTCGTCAATGCCGGAAGGATACGGTGGGCAGGGCACGTTGCAAGAATGCCTGACAACAACCCTGCAAAGCTGGTGTTTGCTACTGATCCGGTTGGCACAAGAAGGCGTGGAGCGCAGAGAGCACGATAGGCGGACCAGGTGGAGCGTGACCTGGCGAGCATTTGGCGTGACCGAGGATGGAGAGCGGCAGCCACAAACCGAGTATAGTGGCGTACTATTGTTGATTATTTCTTGTCTTAAATGTGATGTTGGACAAATAAATGCATGTATGTATTTGCTGAACCCGTTTTTGTGTTCAAAAGTTCTATAAATATTGAAATTTATGCAAACAATTACCTACATATATTTTATCTAGATATAATCACTTATACAGTATGGAAATTGCTTACTTTTAGGCGCTTTCTTCGGATTTATTAAACTTTCAACTTAAATAACTAAAAATTTTGGTAAGGTTGGTAAAATTTTGCGTAGCTTTTCGGCATTTTGATTGGCATTCTAAAAGAAGTAACTGGTCAAAATTTCAGCCAAATCCATTGAAATTAAAAGGTGCATCATATCAATTTTGTGTTTTTCGACTATTTTTGAACTTCAAAAAAACATAACTACACTAAAACTTGTAAAAGCCTAATTCTTTCGGCAGAAATTGAAAGCTATACTTGCTTGCTACAACTTCTCCGAACAACGTATGCCAATAAAATTGTAGGAAAAATGTGTAATTATCACATTTGTAATCAGAAACACCTTAAAAAGTTGATTTTTTGATAGATTTCGTTCTGGAACACCCTAATATATGTAATAAGTTGAATTTTTCAAAACAGCATCATATTCTCCAATGTTTTTTGGTTATTTGCTTCTTTGACACTAATGCTGTAGGAGTTGAGCAAAAATTACTAAAATTCGTGAAAGCCAAATGTGGCCTAAAAACTAGCTTTGGCGCGAAATTGTACTGAACGTAGTAGCTTTGCTTCCCTGTAGTTTGCCTTGGCTACCCCCTACCTGTAGTATATATTTATAGGGAATATATATAGGGAACCGAGGCGGTAAACGCACGGGTATTCAGCATGATCATGCTGAGGGTGACGGGTTCGATTCCCGGTTGGTCCAGGATCTTTTCGTAAAGGAAATTTCCTTGACTTCCTTGGGCATAGAGTATCTTCGTGCCTGCCACACGATATACACATGCAAAATGGTCATTGGCAGAGGAAGCTCTCAGTTAATAACTGTGGAAGTGCTCATAGAACACTAAGCTGAGAAGCAGGCTTTGTCCCAGTGAGGACGTTACGCCAAGAAGAGGAGAGGATATATAGGGAAGTGGGACCATCTCGGCAGGGGTTCTATTTTGGGCACTTTTCTGGTATATCTCAGCCAATTCTGAACCAATTGACACAATTTTTGGAACGCGATGAGATACGTATAGTATCTAGCCGTGTACAAAATTTCAAGTCAATTGATTTGGAATTGACTGAGCTATAGCAAAGAGTGCCCAAAATATCGGCCGCTGCCCAAGTGGTTCGCTACCTTATATAAATAAAAATGGAATGGTCTTTGTATGTCACGAATAGACTCGGGAACGGGTCAGCGGATCTACACCATTCTTTCAGTGTTTCGTTCGTACAGGGCTCCGACGTGTTCGCACGAAAAAATAATTGCGAAAATCGAGTGGGAACGCACCGACAACCATAATGTTTGAAATTCCATTTTGCGGGGCATGTGTCTACAGAGCTGCATGTCAAAAAACACAGTATGCAGGCAGAACGACGTTTGCCGGGACAGCTAGGTAGTACCAAATATTTGTCACTGAAATCCGACATTCATCCAAGGTTGCTATGATTCACGTTGTGTCGGTCATTTGTTGGGCTTGTTTCGCCAAATAATTGTTATGTCTAATGGGACCTTTAGCTGTATTGCACGGCGCTCTATTGAATCTCAAATACACCATCTCTCTTTCTTTCCAATTGAGAGAACCATTCTTTGTGTACCGGTCGATCCAATTGGTAATAATCGTGGTATGGGATTTGCCATACAACTTAGACATCTTCATCTTCGTATATCCTTGAAAATAGTTCGCATACAAGCAATGGTAGAAGGTGTTTGCCGAGGTGTGTTGGCTTAAAACAGCGTGTCGCATTTCAGCCAATCTTTTTCTAAAGCTGTATAATAACTATTGATCGTTAGAACTGTCAATGATCTTAATTGGTTCCAAAATAATTTCAATGCTTACTAAGGTTAATTTCCCCTATTGTGGGGATAGGAAACTGCAGTTTTGATTTTGTATGGGATTTTTCCTGGCCTTTTTATAACCTAATTTACAGCTTTTTTGTTCGCTGCGGCACTGCGTGAGCGATTTTATTGTCGTCGCGGTTGAAATCCGAAGTTTCCCCACACCCGACAATCGATTTTTTTCAAAATCCATACGTGAAATCTAACGTCGGACGTAGTGCGCTGGATAGCGGACCTGGCCCTCTATCCAGCGCACTGTGCCCGACGTACGTCCGACACACGGTTTAGGAGAAAAAACGATTTTCGCGTGTCAAAAATTCCCATTTTCAACTGTGCGAACAATATTGATAGTTGCACTTACATTTTGTATTGCGCCTAAATTTATTCTATTCTTATTGTACTATATCGAACTGGTTGCCTTTGCGTTGCTGTCACTTTTCTACCCTGTCCATGGTAGAATGATGAGCACGAGGATGTTGATGTGTGGCACTAGTTACTTTTCCAGTCCGATTGGGGGTCCTTTATGTGTTGCCGTTAGCCGATATCCAAGTTTCCAGATTCGTTAGAGCATGCTCAGAAGAGGGTCAGGTGTCAGCCGCTCTTGGGAAGAAGAGCAACCGATGAAAAATTGCAAGTGCCGGGGCTGGGATCGTATCCATACTTATAAAGTGAACGTGAAGCCACTATGCTACGGGCCCGGCCCATTTCCTGACCTTGTTGTTTGCAATATCTCAATAAGAGTGAAACAGAGAGAGCGAATTCCCTGTGGAGCCCTATTTCTCACTGCGTGTTATTTCCGCAAAGCTATCCATTTTATTTTAATTTGTGCATAATTACGATCATTTCCAAATATAGTTAGGGCGACTAAGGCTTTCTTTGCCTGCGATTGCATGAATTTGTGTATTTATTGTGAGGCAAGTACAATGATACACTATGCTCAGGAAGCCGAGAAAATGTTCCCGACCGGAACGGGGATTAAACCCGCCGTTTTCGGATTGGCGATTCATAACCTTAACCACTAGGCCAACTGGAGAACTTTTTCTGATAACACGATGATCGATTCTTAAGAACATAGCCTCAGGCCATATTTTAGACAACCATAAGATAAATCAAATCGTGTTTTTTTAGGTAACCTAATGTACGTTAGCAATGATATTGCCTCAGACTAAATTTGGGAGACCCGGTGGTGCTCTGGAACCTGTTACGGTGTTCTAGTCGGAAACAATATAATGTAAAATTGAACGAAATAATTCTTCGTCTCGCTCGGCGGCTTCGGCAACTGCGACGGTATCGGCCTATAATAACACTTTAGCAGTTAAACAACAATCATTTCGAACATCGTGTTCGCTGGTGTTCTGGTCGGAAGAAACTCAGAGAGGATTGGCGGTGAACGTCACAACTTGAGGAATAAAACAACGGACAGCGTGTCCGCTCAGTTAAACTTGAACTTCACGAATCATGTGTCTTTAATGTTCACTATATCTTATATACTATGTTTACACATTTCTCTTAGCCTAGGTAGCTGTTTGTACAACAGTCTGGTGATGTTTTTACAGGTAAGTGATGTTTATCTAAAAGGTAAGTTTATTGTTCATTGCCTTGGCATTGCAGTGCCGTTACGTATGGGTTTTTTTTTGTTGACGGTTGAAAGAAAGGTTAAAAGCGATGGGTTTTTTGTTTGTTGGTAAAAAGGTTGTTTGGGTTTTTACAACTCGAAGAGGTAAGAAAGTAAGTCGGTATTTCCCGTCGTTGACCATTTGGGAAACCCTAATCAGTGTAATTTTATGATTGTTAATTTGGAATAATTAGTATGCTACACCTCCCTCCTTAAGAAAAAAAATTGTAAATTTTTGACAAAAAAAAAGGGACAATTTTTTTTGATTATGCTTTAATTATTCTATTCTTATGAACTGTTGACACTTTGTTTGTGTTTGGATGTGATATGGTGCAATTTGTATCTTCTACTTTATCTACTATGTAAGGACCTATATAAAATGAGTCTAACTTCTTTCTGTTTTCGTTTTTAATGTATACTCTATCTCCTACGTTTAATGAAATTGGATGTATATTTTTGTTGGCTATGCTTTGACGTTTTTGTTTATTATCGATTAGGTTTTGTTTCGCTATTGCATTGGAATTTTGAATTTTAAACTTTAATTCGTTAAAATATTGGTCGATATCATAGATAGGTTCGATTACAGAGCTATTATATATATTTTGTGGAAGAGTAGCTTTATGTCCAAAAACGAGCTCAAACGGAGTTAGGCCATGTTCTGTATGCTGAGTGGTGTTGAAACAAAATTCATAATATTTTACCCAATCATCCCAGTCCGATTGGTGAGCATTAACAAAACATCGCAGATACTCATTGAGACATCTGTGATTTCGCTCAAGCGCACCAATGGTCTGTGGGTGATAGGCTGTACTAAAGGTTTGTTTAATTTCAAGAATCTTACAAATTTGTTCTAATACCTGATTATTATATTCTGTTCCTTGATCCGTTCTTAATTCAAGGAAGTGTCCATATTTGAGGATAAAATTTTCTACGAGTGCCTTGGCAATCGTATTGGCTTCTTTATTAGCTAGTGGTATGAGAACTATGTACTTGCTCAAATTGCATTGAATGGTTAAAATATATCTATTATCGCTGTGAGTTCTTGTAAAGGGTCCAGCTGTATCCGCTGAAAGGACTTCAAATGCCTTGGAAGGAGTAGTGGTTACGACTTCTGCTTCCTTAGTATGTCTAGTGATTTTATTTAATTTACATGTTTCGCAATTCCTGACATAGGTTGTGATGTCATTTTTCATATTTTTCCATTTGTAAAACTCTCTAATTTTTAGATATAAACGATGTTGTCCAACATGTCCACCTACCGGAGTAGCGTGGTGTTGATGTAATATATGGTTTATATCTTCCTGCTTCGTCAATATTGTTGGAGGTTTGTATATGATTAGCTGATAACTGGAAATGGTTGTGTTAACGATTTCCTTTATAGTATGCAGGGATGCGTTTCTAAACAAAATGTCCTCTGTTGATAATGCGATAATATTTCTTCCGTATTTCTCGAGTATTTTTCCAATTTCTAGAAACGCGAACTCTAGTGTTCGGCTTCCATTAGCGCGCGTTAGCGGAACGTTGACTGCTCCTAAAATTTTCTTATAATTATGGTTAAAAATGAACATTCTTAACTGGTTGTGGTGCACTTCAGAACCAAGTTTAAGTAGTTTTGTGGTGTATGACGGGTTCTCGGTTTGCCAAGCTGTAAGATGATCAGTCTTACTGCAGTTTTTCTTTGAATCCGTGGACGTAGTTAATGTTGCTTTTTTTCTTGCCATGGCTCTTGTGTTAACCATGAGAACACTTAGCGTTTTGAGTTGTTCTGAGGTAGTAGGAATTGCAATACGTGAGAGCGCGTCCGCACAAACGTTTGCTTTTCCCGCTACGAATTCAATGTCAAAATTAAATTCTTCTAAATCGACTCTCATTCTAGTGAGTTTCGATGTAGGGTTCTTCATATTGAATAAGTATACTAGAGGTCTATGGTCTGTCCTGACCAAAAACCTATTTCCGTACAAGTATGGTGTGAAATAGTTAACGGCCCAATGAATTGCTGTTAACTCCTTTTCAATTATTGGTTTATTACGCTCTCCTGGTGTGAAACTTTTGCTTGCAAACGCAACTGGGAAGTCTCCATTTTCGTACATTTGGGAAAGTACAGCACCACATGCTATATCCGATGCATCTGTGGTCAGTATAAATTTTTTAGAGAAATCTGGATAGCGCAAAATCTGAGGTGACATCAAATATTGTTTGAGTGTCTGAAAACTTTTTTCATGAGCTTTGGTCCATTGAAACGTTGAACCTTTTTTCTGTAAATCATTTAATGGTTTGGCAATATGCGCAAAGTTTGGGACAAATTTCCTATAGTAATTGCAGAAAGCTACAAATCTACGAGCTTCTTCTGCGTTTGTGGGTGTAGGGAAGTTTTTCAATAAATCGAATTTTGAGTCATCCGGCAGAATTCCTTGATCTGTAATTTTATGACCAAGATAAGTAACCTCGGCTCTGAAAAATTTACATTTACTGGCATTAAGTTTCAAATTGTAATGCCTTAGTCGTTCAAATATTTTTCGTAAGTTATCAAGATGATGGTCAGAAGAACATCCTGTAACTACAATATCATCGATGTAGATGAAAGCACATTCTGGAGTAAGTCCAGCCATTGCTATATTCATCATTCTTTGAAAGCTGTTTGGGCTGATATTCAACCCAAATGGTAATCTTTTGAAGTGAAAGTGTCCAGAAGGAGTGGAGAAAGCAGTATACTTCCTGGACTCTTGATCTAGGGGGATTTGGTGGAATCCCGACATAAGATCAAGCGTACTGAAATATTTAGCTCGACCTAATTGGTCCAAAATAGTGTCTATGCGAGGCAATGGAAATTTATCTGCCAGCACCTTTTTGTTTAATTGTCTGAAATCCACGACGAGCCTCCATTTCTTTGAAGCATCGTCTGATTTCTTTGGTACTAATAGGATAGGTGAATTGTACGAAGACACCGATGGTTCAATAATGTCTTCATCAATTAACTTTTGTACCTGATCCTGAATTTCTTTTTGTTGGGAGTGAATACTTTTATAATTGGGTATATACACCGGTGCAGTATCCTGTAATGGGATATGCTGTGAATAAAAATTGTTAGTGGTCAGGTTTTCTCCAGGTAAACAGAATATGTCCGGAAAATCTTTGACTAACTTTTTCAGTTTCGGTCGTACATGGGATGAAACTTGATCCAGTTTAATTTCTGAAAATATTTTGTTTAACCGAACGTTTCGATTTATTTGAGCATCACTGCCTTTGGGCTCAGGCTTAGTGTAATCATTTAATGGGTCAATTTTCGGTTCAAAACGTGCAATAGCAACCTGTTTGGAGGTCGTATTTATTAGTTTTACATACGGAGCATTTGGCGAAACTATAGTATTCGCGCAGAATACGCCTGGAATGATTTCTTGTGACAAAACCACTGAATCGGTGGTTACTTCAAAGTTCGGTATTTTCCTAATAACTTCGCATCTTGCTGGAATCAAGATACTGTCATTAATCTTATCTTCTATGGGTACTGATACCAAACTATTATTAAAGTTAAAGTTGAGCAACCAACTCTCGTAATCTAATGTGCATTTGTATTTAATGAAGAAATCTCGACCTAAAATACCGTCGGTCAAGATGGGGAAATCATCTCCAACTAGTTGGAACGAATGATTTACCGTTAAATTGTTTGAAAAAGTGATGTTCGTATTGGTTTCACCAATTGTGGTGGTGACGCCTTCTGTAATACCGGTTACCCTAAAGACTACATTAGTGTTAATCATTTGCATAGGATTTAATAATCCTATCTTACTAAGCGAAATTTCGGCTCCTGTGTCGACGATAAACGTGCATTTGCGATTGGCCATTTGTACGTATAACGTCACAAAATTGGCTGCACTAGTATTTATTGTATATAGTGATTTGGTGGGCCCGTGTACTGGCCCTGGTGCCCTAAAAAAGTATTGTTTTGCGTCGAGCCACCTGGTTGCATAACTGGGCCACCCGGTGGCATCATCAGCCTTTGATGATGGTTTTGTACTACTGCCATTGAAGTTGGGGTGTCGAATGACATTGACGCCTGCAATGGTTGAGCCTGTTCGGCGCTCGTGGTATAAATGGTTCTTGATGGGAAGTTGGACCTTCCACGCAGGAAGCGATTACTATTATAACCGTTATAGAATCTTTGCGGTGGGTTGTTATATTGCGGTTGATTGGACTGAGGTCGGGGTTGTTGGGATCCCTTTCTAGTATAATTTCGGTTGAAATTATTTCTGTGTTGTGGTTGTGATTGCCGTTGATCTTGACTTCTGTAATTGTCGCGATGTCCGTAGTGGTTTTGATACCCACGATTTTGACTAAACGAGGGACTAAACGAGTTCCTCTCGTTGTGCCTAGGGTTTGAATTGAACGCTAGGACTTGGGTGTCGATATTGTTGGTTGTCGCGTTTTCCGTTACCTTTTGAATTGCCTGATTAATGTCCGTGAAAGTAGATGCTTTCAGTATTAACCTGGCTTCATTATTGGTAACGCCGGAGGTGAGGGCGTCAACTCCTGCTTTGGTTGCCATTTGTTTCGCTACGGCAGTTGGCACTCCGGCCTCCACGTATGTTGCTTGTAGCTGATGGCATAGGGACTCGACGGTGTTGCAAAACTTCTCCGTGTCTCCCCTTTGTTTGGTGGTCTTTAATTTGGCCACGATGGTCTCGGATGTTACAGTGCCTTTGCATCTGTTTTTAACATCGTTGATCAACTCATCGATAGTGGCTAAAGCATCTGGTAGGCCCAACCGAGCCTTTCCGGTCAGCCTGGTTTTTAAAAACCGTATTGCAATCGGTACGTGTTCCGTGGTGGTCAGTTCTTTCAGCAAATTAGCTGAGTCGACAAAAGTGTTCAGGGCATCGTGTGAGCCGTCGTATGGCTGTACGATCGCCGTCGCTGACTTGACGTCAAAAGGTGCCGGGTCTGGCATTGTAATAATTTGTGTGTTTTGTGTAGACGTGATGGAAACGGTGGGTGTATTTTGCCACGGTTTAACGCTTCCACTTAATTTTTGGCAAAATATTATGGCGTTGACAACGGACTTGAACAAACGTGTATTAGAAGGATTTGGATTTGACGTGATGGAAACAGTGGGTGAATAATCCCACGAATATTTGTCGCCACTTAAGCGTTTGCATATGATAATTGTTTTTGCCACAGATTTTAGTGAATACTTTCGAGAGGTAGTAGCTATCTGCGTATTTTCCAGAATATTCATACATTCATTATATTTTGTTTTAAGTGCCTGGTACGCTTCTATCTCTCTATTCCATTCTAATGGTGGTATTCTATTGGCGTATTTGTTTAAAATGAGTTTGTATTCGATAAATAAATCTTTCAAGATTTAGGTTTTTTCTGTTACCCCTTGTAATGAGCGTGGACGATTTATGCTTTTTAATAAATTTAGATGTTCTCTGCTTATGTATTGGTTGATTTCCTTCAATCTGGTCATCTGATTTATTGCATCGTATAGGAAAAAGGATTAATTTAATTTAAGATCATACCAACCAGTCCGAAGAATTTGTTTTAATGCTCGTTCTCGTGCCCTAAGGGTGGTCTGGTTCTGACCGTTCGCCCCTTTCGTTGCTCAGGGTGGTCTGGTTCTGACCGTTCGCCCCTGAAATTATGGATCTCTGCGCTCCGTTCGTTGCATTGTCCCACAGGGTGATCTGGCCTCGACCGTTCGCCCCTGGACTTGTTATATTTTGATGATGCTGACCACGGAATTGTGCTACTGCATTTCACCTTTTTCCACTGCGGCGGACTGCGCTGCCGCGATGATCACTTGTATTAATTTCGTTTGCGCGTTCGTCTTCTTGCGCTGCATGTAAACGTACGAAACAGTGATAATTAGCACTGTCAACACAAACACTAATATTGTGATGGATACTAGGCACACCATATGTTCTGTTTCATTGTCTTTTTCACTCACGGTGTTGGTTATCGTCGTTGTTGTAGGTTCCGTCGTGCTTCGTTCTTCTGGAAGGCGTGCCCAAATCGGCCGACAGCCGGGTGTTCCACATGGGACTCTAAACATTAGTCTGTTATAACGCGCGAACGTTATTTAACACAGCCTCTCTTGTTGCCGCGTGCTTCACATGGGCCTTCATATGGCTATTGTAAGCCTTAAACATTCCGAAAGCAACTAATATCACTGTGAGTACCACGAGTACGATTGCGATTATCCTCGTTTCCTCGACCGCCATGTTATTGTTTGTAATAAAATTTTCTGTAGAAAACCAGCCCATCTTTAATGTTTGTCACTACCAAAGCACTTGTTTCACTTTTGTATCGCACATTTCTAATTCGATGATTGCAGATTTAAATCACCGGTCGCCATGTTCTAGTCGGAAACAATATAATGTAAAATTGAACGAAATAATTCTTCGTCTCGCTCGGCGGCTTCGGCAACTGCGACGGTATCGGCCTATAATAACACTTTAGCAGTTAAACAACAATCATTTCGAACATCGTGTTCGCTGGTGTTCTGGTCGGAAGAAACTCAGAGAGGATTGGCGGTGAACGTCACAACTTGAGGAATAAAACAACGGACAGCGTGTCCGCTCAGTTAAACTTGAACTTCACGAATCATGTGTCTTTAATGTTCACTATATCTTATATACTATGTTTACACATTTCTCTTAGCCTAGGTAGCTGTTTGTACAACAGTCTGGTGATGTTTTTACAGGTAAGTGATGTTTATCTAAAAGGTAAGTTTATTGTTCATTGCCTTGGCATTGCAGTGCCGTTACGTATGGGTTTTTTTTGTTGACGGTTGAAAGAAAGGTTAAAAGCGATGGGTTTTTTGTTTGTTGGTAAAAAGGTTGTTTGGGTTTTTACAACTCGAAGAGGTAAGAAAGTAAGTCGGTATTTCCCGTCGTTGACCATTTGGGAAACCCTAATCAGTGTAATTTTATGATTGTTAATTTGGAATAATTAGTATGCTACAACGGAAGTAACCAAATGTACCATGCGACACACCACATCACGGCTTTTTTTAATAACCTGGGGAACGGTTAACTAGAAAATAGACTCATACCACATTAGAGACTACCGGTAGGGTTGCACAACCAGCGTTTGATGCTTCGCCGGAACTACGAATAAGTAAATCAAATCAATGCAAGCGATAAATATGTGGGTAATTCTCGCTGAGACCGGCCCACTATTTACACCATGTCTTCAAAAATGTTAAAGGTGCCGATTTTCTGAAGGTCCTCGCTAAAAAAGTAAGGGAAATGCATTTGGTTACTCTAATTGATGGACCCCCCGTTAGTTAGAGCCACAACAATTTTTCCAGACCCCTCGATTTTGGTCAAATGGTGGCTCACTTAAACCGTTATAACTCGAAAGTTTCTCCAACAACCACCTCAAAACGAATTGTTGTTGAAAAGAGGAAAAATAGAGCTACTATTTACAACTAGCTGACCCTACGTGGCTAGCCACGTTTTTGCAATTCCGAGAAATGTCTCTTCATTCCTTCGAAATATATCCTAGAATATCGTCTTTTCCTTGTTTTTGGAAATTTTGGAAATTTCTTCCAATTATGAAAAGAAATCATATTCCGAAGAGTGTTGTAGAATGTTCTAGGTACTTGTTTTTCTTCTTCTTGGTAAGCTCCAGAAGTTTTTTGTTATCCAATTTGAGAACTTTTGAATATCCCATTATGCTCGGAAACCTCTCGAACATTTGTTAAAAAAAAAATTCGAGCGCTCGTGGAAAGTTCTGGAACAGCTTATAAAACTTCATTTTCCTTTCTATTTTATTTGCTCTTTCTTCTCCTTATACTTTTTTCTCTAGTTCATACAATGCTATTCTTACCATTCTACTATACGTGAAATATTTCAGTAAAACTTTGCTAAACGTCACGGGAGAACAGATAGACAACTCTGGGTTTATTTCATGCAACCCTATTTTGATGCACCTGTTTTTGATCTTCGAACATAAATTGAGAGAATTTTTATCCATCAAGGAGATTCTTGATGCTTCTAGAATAACAATTGAGGAAGCTTCTTCTCAGAAGCCAGTGTATCAATATACAGGGTGTTAGGTTCATGAGTGCAAACTTTTTAAAGGGTGATAGAGGACCATAAATGGTGAAAAAAATTGTTCTACGCATATGGTCAAATCTCAACCATTACGTAGTTATTGAACTCCCCATTTGACTCTTATTGCCTTAACTGGCTATAACTTTAAAATGGTCAAACTTATCGCTGTTTTTTAACGCTTATTCGAAAGATTATTGAATTTTCTCTCAAATGGCATCTTTGAACCGATTGGTTTAGCTGAATAACTAAGTTTTCTAGAGCAAAATAGCTAAAAATAGTGTGTTTTTATTTGTTTATGTCCATTATCTTTAAAACATGCGTAATAAATTAATTTTTTTTCTTTGGCAAAGTTGTGGCCTCTGTTCCACTCTACAATTTGTTCTTTGACACAAAACTTCTAACTCTTATCGTTTTCTTGCAATTTTGATTTGAATGTGCGGCACAGTGCGCAAAAAAGTGTTTTCCATGACGATTGCAAATTTCTGATCTGAAATGCGACGTTTAAATCGAAATTGCAAGAAAACGATAAGAGATAGAAGTTTGATGTCAAAGAACGAATTGTCGAGTGAAACAGGGGCCACAACTTTGCCAAATAAAGAATTTTAAATTATTACGCATTTTTCAAAGATAATTGACAAAAACAAATTAAAACACACAACTTTTAGGCTATTTGCTCTAGAAAACTTAGTTATTTAACTAAACCGATCGGTTCAAAGATGCCATTTGATAGAAAATTCAATAATCTTTCGAATAAGGGTTAAAAAAGTGCGATAAGTTTGACCATTTTAAAGTTATAGCCAGTTAAGGCAATAGAAGTCAAAAACATGGGGAGTTCAATAACTACGTAACGGTTGAGATTTGACCATATGCGTAGAACAATTTTTTTCACCATTTATGGTCCTCTATCACCCTTTAAAAAGTTTGCACTCAGGAACCTAACACCCTGTATATGGGAAACATTTCACTCAGCATTGGACTTACCAGAAGCGCCAGAATATATTCTATCATGTATCTACTTTTTGACCGTAGACGACTGTTGTAGGGTTGTTGTCTATCGAATGGGAGAATGTTCTAGAAATAAAAAAAAACGCCTGAAAGTATACTTCCAAGTACACACCTCGAAAATTTAAGAAATTTGATACTCCAGAACATTCCAGAATAGTTTTTCTGAAACTTTCAGTAACTTCCAGATAGTTCTCGAAAGTTGTAAGCATTTCGATGTTCCAGAATATTCCAGAATGTTATATCTGAAGAGTTCAATAACTTCAAGAAAGTTCTCGATTTTTTTAAAAGTTTGATATAGCTATAGTGAAACATTTCGACGAAACATTTCAATGAAACATTTCAAAGCGTGACGGAAGGACAGACAACTCTGGGATTTTATATATATGACTAGCAGACCCAACGTGGCTAGCCACGTTCCTAAAAAGTAGTTTTTTTATACAGTTTCTTACCGATTTTGGCAACACCCGTTTTTGTCTACTCCCGATTTTGGCAACACCCGTTTTTGGCAACATTTCCTTCCCGATTTTGGCAACACCCGTTTTTGGCAACAATTTCTTACCGATTTTGGCAACACCCGATTTTGGCAACAATTTTTTACCGATTTTGGCAACAAAAAATGTTGACCAAAAATTTTTACCGAAAAATCGTTTGTATTTGTAAATGTAGTGTTATTTTATCCTTACTCTTCTTTAAAAAATCAAAATTCATTAAATTTTCCAAAATCGACAATTTTACAAATCATGACGTAATTTATGAACGTCACCTACATGGATCGTTTTATAGCTTGTGAATAGTCCATATTTATAATATAAGCCAAATTGACGCATAAAAGTTGAAAATTATCCACAAAATTTTTTTACCGATTTTGGCAACACCCCGATTTGGCAACATTAAATTCACCTCGTGTTGCCAAAATCGGTAAGAAACTGTACAATGAAGAAAACCCTAGAATCTTCTAGAAGGAAATTTCAAGAAGCTTCCTTGTGCATACATAGGACCGATTGATTTTAGTTTTTGTATAGAGCAAGATGCTGTACGTGCCTAACTCTATACAAAAATTCAAATCAATCGGTTTGAAACTGAGTTAGGGTAATTGATCCGATCATGGAGGAGTTAAGCACTGGGTTCATGCTTAAACCACAATTGCATCGCCCCAAGCAAATTTTTTACATGTATTGAATTAAAAATAATAAAATCTATCCTTTATCTACGGGAAAATAACGAAATATTGCCACTTTGAGGTTGTTATGAGCATTTTATTCGTTTTTATCTAAAAGAACATTGTGTTCCTATTGTTGCGGTATTTGTTCCTAATGTTGCGGTATTTGTTCCTAATGTTGCGGTATCCCATTGAAATCATATGGGATACCGCAACATTAGGAACACTACCGCAACAATAGGAACACAGCAGCAAACATATTAAGGAAAATATTTTTTTAAAATAGGTTTTTGGGCAAATCTTAAGCAAACAAATGGTGCAATCTCATAATTTAAGCACAATACATCTATTAAAATACCTTTTGGTAACATTTCAGTCGAAAAAGTGCTCAAATGGCCATTACCGCAACATTAGGTACTACCACAACGATGGGAACAATTACCCTAGTTATAGCGGCAAGTGCCCAAAATGCCCAAATGGTACAAAACCCTATATGAAATATTTCAGCATGGTGCACCTCTTTGGAAAGCGCCAGAAGGTATACTATTACATATCCAACATTGGCTTGTATATTACTGTTGTAGGGTTCTAATTCATAGAATGAAAGAAACTTCTAGATCTTTCTACAGGATTGATGCAGCAATGCAAAGATGTACCAATGCAAAAATGCAACGATGCATCAAGAAATTATGAAACAATGCAGCGATAAAACAATACGGTACACCAATGCAAAAATACAACAATGCACCAATGTACGACAGAACAATGGAAAGATAATACTTGTATAACCATGTGAAACACTTCAACGAAACATTTCAAACGTGACGGAAGAACGGACAACTCTGGGATTTCATATCTATGATTTTTAATCACAGAATCTTCTAGAAGGAAAATTTTTAAAATATTCCACGAACGCTATTACATCAATGCATATGTGAAATATTTTGTAGCATTGGGCATCTCATCGAGAAGCGCCAGAAGGTATACTTCCAAGCATATATAGTATAACTTTTGATTGTAACTGACTGTTGTAGGGTTCTGATCCATAGAATGGAAAGAAAATTCTAGAAACTGCTGAATTGATTTAACAAAACAATGCTTTAAAAACCCTACGATGCATTGATGTACGACCAATGCAACGATGCATGAATGTAGATGTACATATGCAATGATGCACTAATGCAACGATGCACCAATGCAACGATGTACTTATTCAAATATGCACCAATGCAATGTTGCACCAATCCAACAATGTACATATGCAACGATGTACCTATGCAACGATGCAGCTATGCAACGACGCAGCTTATGCACTTATGCAACGATGCACCAATGCAATGAGGCACCAATGCAAGGATGCATCAAGTCAACATAGGTACAATGCTACAGTGCAATGATTATTGTAGCTTTCATTCTGTGAAACATTTCAATGAAACATTTCAAAGCGTGACGGAAGGACAGACAACTCTGGGATTTTATATATATGATAATAAAAAGTTGGGTCGGCCATATTGATTTTGGCCGCCATCTTGGATTTTTATACCAAAACATTTTTTTCGCAATGAGGGCAACCACCGATTTTGAAAATTTTTGCATTAATTGAAAGCTGGGACATTTATACATAACATATCAAAAAATTAGAGATGTATTTTTCATCTTTCAAAAGTTATCTGAAGTTTTGTAAATTAAGCCACGTTTTCTCCATACATTTCCATGCGCACCGGCAACGACATACAACAGCATCCGAGTTTACGCCTGCATGTATACACAGAAGCGCGTGCCGCAAAATTTGGTCAAATCGGAGGTTCGTTTCCGTTTTTGACTGTTTCTCAATGATGCGGGCATTGTTTTTATACTTTTTTTAGTGTTTTGAAAAGCTCAAACCATCAGCTTTCCATTATTGGGTTCAGAATTTAAATTCGTGTTAGTAAACACTGCGAAATAACGCTGCATTCATGTAAACGGCCGCCACCGGGCCTAGTGCGCAAAAGTGGCATGATTTACAAAACGGCAGATAATTTTTGAAAGAAGAAAAAGGCATCTCTAATTTTTTGATATGTTATGTATAAATGTCCCAGCTTTCAATTAATGCAAAAAAAAAATTGAAAATCGGTGGTTGCCCTCATGGTGAAAAAAACGTTTTGGTATAAAAATCCAATATGGCGGCCAAAATCAATATGGCCGACCCAACTTTTTATTATTGTAAATAGTAGCTCTATCTTTCCTCTTTTCAACAACAATTCGTTTTGAGGTGGTTGTTGGAGAAACTTTCGAGTTATAACGGTTTAAGTGAGCCACCATTTGACCAAAATCAACGGGTCTGGAAAAATTGTTGTGGCTCTAACTAACGGGGGGTCCATCAATTTGAATAACCAAATGCATTTTTCTTACTTTTTATGCAAGGGCTTCCAGAAAATCGGCACCTTAAACATTTTTGAAGATATGGTGTAAATAGTGGGCCGGTCTCAGCGAGAATTACCCATGTGTAAGTAAAGAAAATCTTGACATTTACAAGTTGTATTTTTCTATGTAACGTATGATATGATAATAAAGTTTTCATAAAAAAAATGTAATAATTCATTTGCCCGGGCTGCCGCGCCACCATTTGCGCAGCCGGGCTGCCATAGCCGCCTCTGCCGGTGGCTGCTGCGCCGGTGGTTGCTGCGCCGGTGGCTGCTGCGGCAGTGACCGCAGCGGTGGCCGCTGCGGCTGCCATTGGGGCAGTTGTTTCGGATGTTGATAGTAACTTCGTCCGTCCGACCCTTCGTTCGGCCTTTTGCGGGCCCCGCGCTTCCGGCGGGTATTTCTACCTCCGCGGCCACCACCGCGTCCGCTTTCCCCTGGAAATCAAAAGATTTATTTTAAAACAATATATTTACGGTACATTTTTGATTTCTCTTCATCGATCCTATTACGGAAAGTGTATTAAGTTTTAAAAACTTGATACACTTTCCGTAATAACACAAAGAGAGGGTCGATGAAGAGAAATCGAAAATGTCAGTTAGGCCCTAATGAAGAATCAGTGCCGATGTGGCTCGGCCCTGCGGGCCGAAGTCGGATTGAAAATCGGTTTTCCAAGCGGTATTTATGGATGTAAGGGTTAACACTGTTACCGGTTCCTCCGGGATAACAAATCTTACCTCCGTTTCCACTGCCGGTGCTGCACTCTCCACCAAAGTAAAAATTGACGTTCATCTTTCTCGCGTCCACGCTTCCACGCACTTCGGTCGGAAATGAAACAGTTATTGGAGCTCGCTGAACCGGCAGCCCAATGCACGTTAGAACGTGTTTACCAAGAATTTCATCCGATTAATACCCACCACGAACGCTTCAACCGAGGGAGCGCACGGTTGTTTGCAATGTTCACGGAGAAATCAAACTACCTAATTTTTGGGTCGATTTTACTCAAAGCTGAGTATATCGAATAAACTAGTTACCCAAAATTAGGTTGTTTCCCTCTCTGATGTTGTCAAAAACAAAAAAGATGGGGGTCCTTGACACCAATTTGGCTTCTTTAGCGCTGTTTAGATAATTCCATATTCAGAATCTGCATGCAAAACTGAGCCGAAATCCAAATTTTCATGAATTTTGGTGCCCGGGAACCAATTGGGTTTTTAAATTAAGAAAAATGTATCGATTTTTTGATTTTATACGAAAGAGCACCTTTTTCTGAGCCACTATGATTTTTTTCAGATTTTTAGAACTTTATTTTGGTACCTAAAATAAATTTCAAACAGGTTTTTTGAAATCACCTTTTGACAGCTGGGTAACTGCTTGACAGCTCCACCCAGTACAAAACGCGACGAGGGGTGATTCGACAAATCGCTCCCATACAAACTTCAAATTGATTTTTAAATAGGTTCCCGGGCACCAAAATTCATGAAAATTTGGATTTCGGCTCAGTTTCGCATGCAGATTCAGAATATGGAATTATCTCAACATCGCTAAAGAAGCCAATTTAAAAATCAGATTGAAGTTTGTATGGGAGCGATTTGTCGAATCACCCCTCGTCGCATTTTGTACTGGATGGAGCTGTCAAGCAGTTGGCCAGCTGTCAAAAGGTGATTTCGAAAAATCTCTTCGAAACCGATTTTATGTACCAAAATGAAGTTCTAAAAATCTGAAAAAAATCATGTTTGTTCAGAAAAAGGTGCTCTTTCGTATAAAATCAAAAAATCAATACAATTTTCTAAATTTAAAAACCCAATAGGCCAATTTCGGGTAAATGTCGGTTTACTCAAAATTGAGTTGAATGAGGGAGGGTCTGAGCTTTAGGTTGAATTTACCTACTCTTGAGTATATTTTTTAGCGGGGGTAAAGACAATCTACCTAGCGTGAGTTTAATCGACATTACCCCCAGCAAAAATATATATATTGAGTATACTCAAGAGTAGGTAAATTAAACCAACACGCTAAGATCAGTTTACCTATTTCTTCTAAAATGTGGGTAAATTTTACTCAAATTTGCGTAAATTTCACGCATATGAGTGAAACACATATTTTGGAAAAGTGCACATTCGCATTTATAGGTAATATAAACCCATATTTGGGTTACAATTACTCATATTTGAGTCCACAAAAAAACCAGCAAAACAATATATATTGAGTATCACGTATGTGGCAACCCCAACCCCACCTAATGCATCTGACAGGAGCCAACATCTATCGTGTATCCACAATGGAATCCTTTGTGGATACACAAATGTTTACATACACTCATTGCACAATTATGGGTCACTCAAGGAACAATCATTTCATAAAATGAATCGTTTAACATACAAAAATAACATTTTCATAATTTTTATTTTTTATTCTCTTTATTGAAACTCCTTTTTATTGTTTTATATAAAAATTTGCTTGTAAAATTCACTTTAGACGGTGAAAATTACTAAAATATTGGTGAATAATGAAAACCACAATAATGGGTCAAAATTGGCTGTGTAACAATTATGGGTCAATTTGTTGCCTATTATGGGTCACTCAAGAGGAATCGGCTCAACAATAATGTTTTGTCTATGTTTTCAATGAATGGTCACTTATTCTCCATAGATCAACTATACTAGAATTTAAAACTGGTCTCAAACCTCTTAAGGGGGAAATCAATTTGGATTTTCTAACACATGCTTGCAAAATTTTCTCACATGTGTGAGTTTTCAATTGAAGATGAAGAAATACTCGGATTTTCACCACTATCTGTTACCGAGTTATTTTAAAATTTGCTTCATCGCTGGCTCAGGACACTTACCTCTTCATTGAGACCAAAAAACACACCATTTTCACAATATTTCACTGCAAAACTGCTATTTTATCAATTGTGCGCTATCTTTCCGAATTCCCCCCCTACGCACACCAGCTCGCACCATGTCACTAGCACTTTCTTACCGGGAACAGTCTCATTTTTTAATTGCCTCTCGAAGCGAAATTACTTCCATAACCGTAGTGTAAAATGTTTCACCGGCTTCACAAATGGAATAATATTCACTATATCACGAAAAAGTCCGCGGCGATAGCCACACAATCGCGAAAACTGCACAAAATCGTTTTTCACTTTCCAGCCGGCGCGGTGTTTACTTCCATGCAGTGCACTTACATGGTGTGGCATATATTGATTTGCTGTTTCTTTTATTCTCCCATTGCCTATGCGCGCATATTTCTTGCGTCATATGCACAGCGTGATGAACAAGTTGAAGATGGGAAAGAGACAAATGAAATGCACTAACGAACCTGCCTCATCTGCTCATCCGTGTGCAAAAGTGTTTGTTTACTCTCTGTAGAGTCAGTTGGCGCTTTCACCAATACATACAAATTGTGAGTTGAACCTTAACGAAGCGTGTTTTCGCGATTTGGAATCAATTTTTTTTTTAAATTGGGACAAAATATTCAACACAATCACCGATAAACGCCTAAAAATATGCAATGCCCATGTACGCAGAACTGTCATCAATAGGGTAATTCATGTATTTTGGACAGGCTGAGGACAATGTTGGAAAAATCGTCTCCTAGCTTTCTTAAAAAGCAATTGATTATTTTGCAAAGTTACTAATACGCTTATAATATGATTGTACTTAGCGTTCCTGGTGACAAAAACCTTAACGAAAGCATTTTAAGCTGAGAAAATCACAATTTCCAATCGCCTGTAAGAATTGCATTTTGGACACCGAATATATGTTTTGGACACCCTCAGGTATATATAATTTGGACAGGGCAATTATCTCAATGTTTAGCCATAAATACTGCTAAATCATGGAAGTAGCATAAATTAACAATTATTTTCTTACAAATAATCAAATTTCTCCGCTTAACAGGCATCTATTTTGAAAACTATTACAGTTTTTGCTAAAATCGATGAAATATTGCCAGACCCACAGAATACGCCTCCAAGTATGCAATCGTAAAGCATTCCCATGTATTTCGTCAGGTGACCAAAATATATTTACAGTAGAAAACTTGTAATGCATTTTGGACACCATCTGTTTTAAGCGTTCTAGATGAATTCTAAGAGATTGGCTGCCTAATTCTTCTTTACTGAACATTTTTCTTTGCAATAAGGCTTTTAAATTTCTTATGATTATTAGTTTAACGATTTTGAGGTGAATATTTTATGTGACTGTAGAGTGTACGTCGTCTTGCATACCTGTGCATTTGACGGGTTTTAGTGAAGCAATTTACATTTTCGATAATTTTTAAGTAAATTCTTAATTGTTAAGCGTATTTTCAACGTAAGTCAATAGAATAGGGTCTATTTAATCCAATAATCGATATTGAGAAGTATCTACTTTTATTAGCTCTCAGAAACAAGACATACATCGCCGTGCATGTCCAAATTACATACATGTCCAAATTATATTTTTTACCCTATTATGCTGCACAAAAAGTGACCCATAATTGTGTGATTTTCGATGTTCCTTGGCACAATAATGAATCATTTAAATTTTGCCTGAAATAAGCTTTAATTAGCTGCAGTCACATGAATTTATACATTTAGAACGTAAATTATACCTTTATTCTGGTGACGATACCATTTTGCACTTGAAAATCACTGAAGCTCGCTTTTACAGAGCTTACGAAAGCAGCGCAAGCACTTTCTGATGTTCACAATCGAAGCGTTACTTTGACAGATGGTTTTGCGCCGAACAAAAAATATCGAAAATATGTATGTATTGACGTACAAGCCCGTGTGCGATACGTAAAGTGACACAAAATAAATCAACTTATCAACGAAAAATGATAATGGCTAACAAAAGCTTGCAATTAATTAGTATTTATCTGTTAAAGTGAAAAGTGACTAATAATTGTGTGTGACCCATAATTGTGCAATGAGTGTACAAGATGTTGGATTCTTAAACATGGCTGCCTCGCACCCTGGTGTTGAGTATACTCAAGAGTAGGTAAATTAAACCTACACGCTAAGATCAGTTTACCTATTTTTCTAAAATATGGGTAAATTTTCCTCAAATTTGCGTAAATTTCACGCAAATATGGATGAGTAAAACTCATATTTTGGAAAAGTGCACATTCGCATTTATAGGTAATATTAACCCATACAGTGTCGGACAAAACAATAAGACCACTAGCCATTTTTCATACAAAATAGTCAAGTTTGACGATGTGATGCTCGGTTTCTAGTGGATCGATTTGGCTGAAATTTTGGCAGTCGCCATGGAGTTACGTGAATTTCGATTTGTATTTAATTGATTTAGTTCTGTTCACCACATCAAAAGTTACTGATATACGAAACGACAAAATAATAGGACCATTTTCAGATTGCCATGATCAAATGATATATGAGATTATCTGATACTTGATGATAGATAAACATGTACTAAAATTAAGGATGCCATTTAAATTTGGGGACATTTTTATTGATTTGACCTCAAATAACCATCATGAAAATCTGGTGTTAGAATTTTGTCGCACCGTATATCTGTAACTTAGGAAGTAGTGAACAGAACTCAATCAATTTGATACAAATCAAAATTCCAGTAATACAAAGTCGGCTGTCAAAATTTCAGCCAAATCGGTTTACTAGAAACCGAGTACTATTTCGTCAAACTTGACCATTTTGTATGAAATAGGACCGGTGGTCTTATTGTTTTGTCCGACACTGTATTTGGGTTACAATTACTCATATTTGAGTCCACATTACCCATATTTGAGTTTTTTTTAACCTATATTTGAGTTTCATTTACGCATAGTTGCGATTGTGCACCATTTGGAAAAAAATGGTCGAATTGCTCCTAGATAGCTATTTCGGTGAGATTTTTTCAATAGTAGTAGTACAATGATTATGAAGGGAAATGTATGACGACGAATAAATTCGACTATTGATTGACAAGCAAGGCCTACGAAAATATTCTGAGTGTACAGAAATGATCTATGGAGTGTTGGCGATGTACCCATAAAGGTCGAATTGCTCCTAGATAGCTATTTCGGTGAGATTTTTTCAATAGTAGCAGTATACTTAGTATCGAGAAAAATATATGAAGTCGAATAAATTCGACTATTGATTGACAAGCAAGGCCTACGGGGATATTCTGAGTACACAGCAATGTGCTCTGGAATGTTGCCGATGTACCCATAATGGCCAAATTGCTCCTAGATAGCCAAACTGCTGAGATTTTTTCAATAGTAGCAGCAACATAGCTAATGCCTAATGACCTAATAAATAAACAAGCGGTTCGCTCGTTGTCATGGTCACTAAATTGGCGGACTCAGTTTTGCTTTGTTGAGGGCGGAGCCAACTGACATTAGAAGCGTCGCGTTAAGAAACCCAGTATTGGGCGATTTTACTGGGGGAAACATGGGGGAAAAACTGGCGTCTTAAATCGAACTGAATTTGTTCCTGACATTTATGTCTTACTGTTAACCCGTATCCGCCCAACAGAAAGAAAAAAAATCAAATGGCTGTCATTTCGTCAATTTTCAACCGATTTCTTTCATTTTTTGACCATTGCATTGTTTCGATGCCCAGTTTTAGGAAACCTGTTGGTCATTTTTGAATTGTCCGGCTATCCGGAGTTATTCCGGTGAGTCACTGGGTCACATCCGGTAAAAATGACCCCAACTTCCTTTCGCCACTCAATTTCTTAGAGTAACTTCTGAAAATCCAGTTTCATTTTAACAAATTTTCATAATCTAGACCACAGTGATATTTTCAGAAGCAAATTAGGCGATGAACCAGTTCCAGGCTGGATCCCTGCTTGGAATCAACTCCAGGGACCCTCAGGGAACCGGCCCAAGAGCGGTCAAATATTATTTTCCGTTCAAGTTCAGCAATATGGGTATCAAACTTCTACATTTTCTAATACCTGTTAGAAAACGGTCACTAGAAGATGTTTTGCGCACATTGGCCACCGGGAGGACCGATCCGGTGATCCCACGCGGAACAAGATGTCGGCCATTTTGAAAACTGTTTGCATCCCACACTGGTAAGAATGCTAGTGCTCTGGATAACCATCCTAGAGGTTTCGTGTCTTCAGAGAAATGTATTGTAACAGTTTTTACTATAATCTGGTTATCTAATACTTGATCTAGATAGGTTGAAACTGATCTAGATCAGTTCTATCTTTTCATAGAAGTGTCCTAGAAGAAAATTTTCTTTTGCAAAGGTGTTCATACTGCTGTTTTTGACATTTCTTCCGAAGGCACCTGGACTGTAAAATGTAAACAAAAGGCACAGTGGGCCACTTCATGAAAAATGTAAAAAAAGCATGTTTGATCAATTTTTCGTGAAAAAATATTCTAAAAGAATGCTTTTACTGCACGTTTTCAACCGTATCCGCCCAACAGAAAACAAAATATCAAAATATTCAAAAAGCTGCCTTTTCGTCAATTTTCAACCGATTTCTTTCATCGTAGAACCATTTGAATCGTATTGATGCCTAGTTTTAGGAACCCTGTTGGCCATTTTTGGATTGTCCGCCTATCCGGAGCTCCCTTTGGGGCTAAATTTCTTAGTCTAAATGCTCAAATTTCAGTTATTTTTCAACGAATTTTCACAGTTTAGCCCAGAATGATACTTTCAGAAGCAGATTAGGCTTCCCATACTTGAATTTTTCTCCAGAGCCCTCAGGGAACCGGTCCAAGTGTGGTCAAATATTATTTTTCGTTCTAGTTTAGCAATATGGGTATCATATGCCAGATAGGAAATGGTCATTAGAAGTTTTTTTTGGGCATATTAGCCTCAGGTAGGGTAAAAATACAATTTGGACATGTATGTAATTTGGACATGTACGGCGATGTACGACTTGTTCCGGAGAGCTAATAAAAGTAGATACATCTCAGTATCGATTATTGGATCAAACAAACCCTATTCTGATGACTTACGTTGAGAATACGCTTAACAATTAAGAATTTACATAAAAATTATCGAAAATGTAAAATATTTCACTAAAACCCCACAAATGCACCGGTCTGCAAGACGACATACACTTCACAGTCACATACAATATTCACCTCAAAATCGTTCAATTAATAATTGTAAGAATTTTAAAAGCCTTAGTGCGATGAAAAATGTTCAATAAAGAAGCATTAGGCAGCCAATCTCTTAACATTCATCTAGAACACTTAAAATAGATGGTGTCCAAAATACATTACAAGTTTTCTACTGTAAATATATTTTGGTCATCTGACGAACTACATGGGGATGCTGTGTGATTGCATACTTTAAGGCGTATTCTGTGGGTCTGGCGATATTTCCACGATTTTAACAAAAACTGTAATAGTTATCAAAATAGATGCCTGTTAAGCGAAGAAATCAGATTATTTGCAAGAAAATATTTGTTAATTTATGCTTCTTCCATGATTTAGCAGTATTCATGGATAAACACTGAGATAATTTCCCTGTCCAAATTATATATACCTGAGGGTGTCCAAAACATATATTCGGTGTCTAAAATGCAATTTTAACAGGCGATTGGAAATTGTGATTTTCTCGGCTTAAAAGGCTTTCGTTAAGGTTTTGTCACCAGGAACACAAAGTACAATCATATTATAAGCGTATTAGTAACTTTGCAAAATAATCAATTGCTTTCTAAGGAAGCTAGGGGACGATTTTTCCAACGTTGTCCTCAGCCTGTCCAAAATACATGAATCACCATAATTCTGTTCCGATGAACCCCCGGGTAGTTAGATATCGGCTATTTTGAAAATTGCTTGCGTCTCGATGGTATAAATGTCTAACTTCAGCATATGCAAAGTTCGTTTGATATACAGTTATGAACAGATGTTTCTGCGATATTAGCCTCCCAGAGTACCGTTCCGATGACCCCTGAGGGCCGCTCAAAAACCACGTAGACTTTTAGGGAGGGAGGTCTGGTCAAAGTTTATGCTCCACAATTTCGAAATTTTGAATGAACGAACGCTTAAAAGGGGGTAAGGGTGTTTTGAGATGACCAAAATTCGGTCTACGCGATTCATGAACGACCCCAAATAAAACAGCAGTATTACGGGGAAAGCACGATTGTCGACGTTTTCAACACGAAGATGTGAAAATAACGTTATACTATGTTCTGCAAAGTTGTTAGATATTTGACACTATACACACGGAAGACAGTCCCGGTGTTCCCCCTGGAAATCTGCATCCGGAGAAATTGAAGTATGCCGCACCACATTAGTATGGGCATTTTTTTTTTCTAACCAATTGGTACTACGGTTTCGAAATGTCGTCTATTCAAGGCATGGATTGTTTGAAAGAATGTTTCGGTGTTATCCCGTGGAAACTGTTTTCGAAGAAATTGAAATATTTTTCAATACGGCTCATTTTAGAAGCTCAACCTGAGAATTTGACATATGAAAAACTTGTGCCGCTAGACCAGTTCTACAAGAAAGTCCAATTTTCAAAATAGCCGATATCTAGCTACCCGAGGGTTCATCGGGACAGAATTACCTGAGGCCAATACAGTAAGGACCCGATTTTGTCAGCCCCATTTTTCGACAAACTTTTTGCTCTCGTTGTCTTACGGTCAAACTTTATCCAATTCATTCATGTTTATCATCAAACAACAGCTTAAGAGCAGAACATAGAGGGATAAAAAGTTTAAAAAGTTGTTTTCGAGGAGAGTAAAAAATGTGTTATGTATGCCCAAAAAAACTTCTAATGACCATTTCCTATCTGACATCAGAAAATGATGAAGTTTGATACCCAAATTGCTAAGCTCGGACGAAAAATAATATTTGACCACACTTGGGCCGGTTCCCTGAGGGCTCTGGAGAAAAATTTAAGTATGGGAAGCCTAATTTGCTTCTGAAAGTATCATTCTGGGCTAAACTGTGAAAATTCGTTGAAAAATAACTGAAATTTGAGCATTTAGACTAAGAAATTTAGCCCCAAAGGGAACTCCGGATAGGCGGACAATCCAAAAGTGACCAAGAGGATTCCTAACACTAGGCATCAATACGATTCAAATGGTTCTAAGATAAAAGAAATCGGTTGAAAATTGACGAAAAGGCAGCCATTTGAATATTTTGATATTTTGTTTTCTGTTGGGCCGATACGGTTGAAAACGTGCAGTAAAAGCATTCTTTTAGAATATTTTTTCACGAAAAATTGATCAAACATGATTTTTTTTTACATTTTTCATGAAGTGGCCCACTGTGCTTTTTGTTTACATTTTACAGTCCAGGTGCCTTCGAAAGAAATGTCAAAAACAGCAGTATGAACATCTTTACAAAAGAAAATTTTCTTCTAGGACACTTCTATGAAAAGATAGAACTAATCTAGATCAGTTTCAACCTATCTAGATCGAGTATTAGATAACCAGATTATAGTAAAAACTGTTACGTTTCTCTGAAGACACGAAACCTCTAGGATGGTTATCCAGAGCACTAGCATTCTTACCAGTGTGGGATGCAAACAGTTTTCAAAATGGCCGACATCTTGTTCCGCGTGGGATCACCGGATCGGTCCTCCCGGTGGCCAATGTGCGCAAAACATCTTCTAGTGACCGTTTTCTAACAGGTATTAGACAATGTAGAAGCTTGATATCCATATTGCTGAACTTGAACGGAAAATAATATTTGACCGCTCTTCGGCCGGTTCCCTGAGGGTCACTGGAGTTGATTCCAAGCAGGGATCCAGCCTGGAACTGGTTACATCGCCTAATTTGCTTCTGAAAATATCACTGTGGTCTAGATTATGAAAATTTGTTAAAATGAAACTGGATTTTCAGCAGTTACTCTAAGAAATTGAGTGGCGAAAGGAAGTTGGGGTCATTTTTACCGGATGTGACCCAGTGACTCACTGGAATAACTCCGGATAGCCGGACAATTCAAAAATGACCAACAGGTTTCCTAAAACTGGGCATCGAAACAATGCAATGGTCAAAAAATGAAAGAAATCGGTTGAAAATTGACGAAATGACAGCCATTTGAATTTTTTTCTTTCTGTTGGGCGGATACGGGTGTCTATGTTAATACTAAGACATAAATGTCAGGAACAAATCCAGTTCGATTTCTGACGCCAGTTTTTCCCCCATGTTTCCCCCAGTAAAATCGCCCAATACTGGTTTTCTTAAAGCGACGCTTTCAATGTCAGTTGGCTGCGCCAGTTTTCATCAAAGCAAGACTGAGTTCGCCAATTTAGTGACCATGACAACGAGAAAGATTGCCCAATGGTCCACTGCACGAATTTATGCTGGCCTGCTTACTCTCACGCGAAATTTGACGTTTGAGCGGTGCCGACACCGCTCAAACGTCAAATTTTGCGTGCGAGTAAGCAGGCCAGCATAAATTCGTGCAGTGGACCATGGTCCACTGCACGAATTTATACTGGCCTGCTTACTCTCACACGAATTTTGACGTTTAAGAGGTGTCGGCACCGCTCAAACGTCATTTTTTCTGTGAGAGTAAGCAGGCCAGCATAAATTCGTGCAGTGGACCATGACGCAGTGTCAACTGACAGATTGATTTTTATACATATTTAGCAACACCATATCTTCAAGCGTTGATAACCGTGTGGGTTAAACAAGAGCTCAGTGATCTCGACGTTTATGGTTCGATTCCAGTCTGCATAGTTGTACAATCTTTTTTTTTTTTTACTTATTCGTTTATTTGGAAGGCTCGGGCGCCACTTGGGCATAACAGAGCCGAAATCATCTTTACATTTTTTTATGTTGATTTTACATGTTGTTTTTTTTTTTAAATTTATACTGACTTAATACTAGGTTAGTTTTGGGAGCCGAAGTACTCGCGGCTGTTTCGAGGTTAGGGATAACAAATATATAAAGTTGGAAAGGAGGGAATTAAGGGACTTATACTAAATTACTTGCTATCTTATACTAAAAACCTTGATGGGACCGACTGTCCTGATCTGTAACGGGACTAAACCAGGCCCATGACACGGCCTATATCAATGCATTGGAATCATGGTAGACAGGATGTCCTGGGCGCTAATAAATAGCGCCCACTGTCAAATGCGAAAACATCAACAATTTTTTGTTTAACGTTTATTTTGGTTTGTTGATCAGTTTTTGGAATCATTTTTTCCACCGCTTATGATCACAAAACACTTCAAACTCGCTTTAATATTAATGTACGGTAAGAGGAGCATGCGATTAGTTGAATAAAGCAATCCAACAAACACGCATTGTGAATGTGATTTCGTGTGTGGCTCACAACATCAAACAAAAGCTGCGTTTGTTGATTACACGCTCGTTTCAATTTGCACGAATATGAGTATAAGGCAGTTAGATGTTGGCTACGATAAATTTCATTGATGCCAGGGGCCTGGACTAAACAGAAAGGGCTTTATCGGAAGACAACGACAAGAAGAGGACAAACGGAAAGGGGGGCAACATACAATCTTTTTGCACGGATCATTTTTTGGACACTGCGTTGTCTTCTCCTTATGGAATTCTTAGACATAGGTAGACGATTTATATTTTTTTTTTAAATTTTGGATGTACTCCGATAATTTACTTCGCTAATTGTAACATAGGGTCCACGGCTAGCGACGGTAATGGACGGATATAAGCGGATTTTTTTGGTTAGAAAATGAAAAGTCATTATCCCTGGAACAGCCACACATGCCCGCTGGTTCCCGTTGGCCGAGTACCGGTCCAAACCCACAGATCTAATCATTTTGGGGCAACGGGATTTTCCTCTCAGATAATGTGTTTCACGAGAACTTCCGGGGGTAGCGGTAGATCGGGATTGACCTTTAGGAACCCACTTAAATGTGATGCCCACAGGAAAAAAAATACAAAACCCACAGCAGCAAGTTTCTTATAAAAAAAAAAACAAAATAAGATGAATGTTGTTTTTTTTTTTTCTTTCCTGGAATGTGTCAATAAATAATCGTTTTTTCTTGTTGTCATGGTCACTAGATTTGGGGACTTGGCGGAGCAAACTGACATTGAAAGCGTGGCGTCAGAATCACCAGTATTGGGCGAATTTACTGGGGGAACGACTGGCGTCACAAAAAATTCGCCAGTTTCGTATTGATTTTTGGTATAAAGTCTATGATATATCGCCAGGTTTGTTCTCTTCGTCAAACGCAAATAAAAGAGCTCAGTTGTCAGCCAACGCGCGATCGGATCGGTCGACTTTTTGCGACAGAGCAAACCATCGTATCGGTTTCGACTTTTGCAATAGAATTACCATTGTTCATTTTACTGACAATGGCTTCTATACGCAAAAATACATTGGTCGTCGATTTCAATGTACTCCCAGTGCGGCCAAGTGCAGCAGATATCGAGAAGTTTCTGAGTAAATCACTTGAGATTGAGATGACATCCGTCAAAAATCTCCAACTACATACCATTCGGAATTGTGCCCTCATTGAGATGCGCACCTTAGAAGCTGCAGAACGGTTGGCTTCTGCACACCACCTAAAACACTCCATGCAAGCAGGGAAGAATAACTTCAACATCCCGGTGTACGTGGAGGATACAGCCATCAACGTCCGTATACACGATCTCCCGCCAAGTGTACCCAATTCAGCCGTCGCCGAGCACATGAAACAGTATGGAAAGGTAATATCAGTGGCCCGCGAGTTGTGGAAAAAGTTTTTTCGAGGAATTCCGAACGGCGTACGAGTAGTACGTATTGAACTGTCCAAATATATTCCATCGTTCATCCGAATACAAGATCAGCTCACCGCTGTATCGTATCGATCGCAGGTACCCACTTGTATGCGATGCGAACAAAAAGCACATCCTAAGCTTAAGGTGAAATGGGAGAGCGTCCAGGTGCATTTTTGACTCGCATTTTTGAGAGCACCGATCTCGTCATCTACAAAACTCCCGAAAACGAAAATGCTACTCAATGTTTATCACGAGTGAGCAAGGCTACTCATTGCTTTTTCAGCTCTGTTTGTTGTTTAGATGACGAGATCCGTGCTTTCGGTATTTGCAAGGCAGCCATTGTGACGCCATCTTTGGATTCGCTCATATATGTCCTTAAGTGCTCGGAAGCAGCAACCAAAAATAAAGCGCGCCATGTAACGGCACTAAACACATACGACATCCAGCCAACAAACGAACACAGTGTGGCTGACAACCCCGTACCGATGGACTTCGCAGTGGAGAATAATAACGTTGAAGCGAACGCAATAGCTGAACATCACCGACAGCAGTCAAAACGAGACATTCGTCAAACGAGCCCAACGGACAGCAACGCACCGCCTTGTAAAAAAGCAGAAGTCACAATGATAACAAAGGACACGATCACCGCGGCTCGTTCGTTCGATGATGATGAAAATGGATTTGGAATAGCTGAGAATGAAGACACAGACACCGACGATTCAGGTCCGGATCCCGCAAAGGATGACGTCGATGGATGGCTTGTTAAGTTTCGGAAGCAATCAAAACGGCACTCTACTCTACTCTACTCTACTCTACTCTACTCTACTCTACTCTACTCTACTCTACTCTACTCTACTCTACTCTACTCTACTCTACTCTACTCTACTCTACTCTACTCTACTCTACTCTACTCTACTCTACTCTACTCTACTCTACTCTACTCTACTCTACTCTACTCTACTCTACTCTACTCTACTCTACTCTACTCTACTCTACTCTACTCTACTCTACTCTACTCTACTCTACTCTACTCTACTCTACTCTACTCTACTCTACTCTACTCTACTCTACTCTACTCTACTCTACTCTACTCTACTCTACTCTACTCTACTCTACTCTACTCTACTCTACTCTACTCTACTCTACTCTACTCTACTCTACTCTACTCTACTCTACTCTACTCTACTCTACTCTACTCTACTCTACTCTACTCTACTCTACTCTACTCTACTCTACTCTACTCTACTCTACTCTACTCTACTCTACTCTACTCTACTCTACTCTACTCTACTCTACTCTACTCTACTCTACTCTACTCTACTCTACTCTACTCTACTCTACTCTACTCTACTCTACTCTACTCTACTCTACTCTACTCTACTCTACTCTACTCTACTCTACTCTACTCTACTCTACTCTACTCTACTCTACTCTACTCTACTCTACTCTACTCTACTCTACTCTACTCTACTCTACTCTACTCTACTCTACTCTACTCTACTCTACTCTACTCTACTCTACTCTACTCTACTCTACTCTACTCTACTCTACTCTACTCTACTCTACTCTACTCTACTCTACTCTACTCTACTCTACTCTACTCTACTCTACTCTACTCTACTCTACTCTACTCTACTCTACTCTACTCTACTCTACTCTACTCTACTCTACTCTACTCTACTCTACTCTACTCTACTCTACTCTACTCTACTCTACTCTACTCTACTCTACTCTACTCTACTCTACTCTACTCTACTCTACTCTACTCTACTCTACTCTACTCTACTCTACTCTACTCTACTCTACTCTACTCTACTCTACTCTACTCTACTCTACTCTACTCTACTCTACTCTACTCTACTCTACTCTACTCTACTCTACTCTACTCTACTCTACTCTACTCTACTCTACTCTACTCTACTCTACTCTACTCTACTCTACTCTACTCTACTCTACTCTACTCTACTCTACTCTACTCTACTCTACTCTACTCTACTCTACTCTACTCTACTCTACTCTACTCTACTCTACTCTACTCTACTCTACTCTACTCTACTCTACTCTACTCTACTCTACTCTACTCTACTCTACTCTACTCTACTCTACTCTACTCTACTCTACTCTACTCTACTCTACTCTACTCTACTCTACTCTACTCTACTCTACTCTACTCTACTCTACTCTACTCTACTCTACTCTACTCTACTCTACTCTACTCTACTCTACTCTACTCTACTCTACTCTACTCTACTCTACTCTACTCTACTCTACTCTACTCTACTCTACTCTACTCTACTCTACTCTACTCTACTCTACTCTACTCTACTCTACTCTACTCTACTCTACTCTACTCTACTCTACTCTACTCTACTCTACTCTACTCTACTCTACTCTACTCTACTCTACTCTACTCTACTCTACTCTACTCTACTCTACTCTACTCTACTCTACTCTACTCTACTCTACTCTACTCTACTCTACTCTACTCTACTCTACTCTACTCTACTCTACTCTACTCTACTCTACTCTACTCTACTCTACTCTACTCTACTCTACTCTACTCTACTCTACTCTACTCTACTCTACTCTACTCTACTCTACTCTACTCTACTCTACTCTACTCTACTCTACTCTACTCTACTCTACTCTACTCTACTCTACTCTACTCTACTCTACTCTACTCTACTCTACTCTACTCTACTCTACTCTACTCTACTCTACTCTACTCTACTCTACTCTACTCTACTCTACTCTACTCTACTCTACTCTACTCTACTCTACTCTACTCTACTCTACTCTACTCTACTCTACTCTACTCTACTCTACTCTACTCTACTCTACTCTACTCTACTCTACTCTACTCTACTCTACTCTACTCTACTCTACTCTACTCTACTCTACTCTACTCTACTCTACTCTACTCTACTCTACTCTACTCTACTCTACTCTACTCTACTCTACTCTACTCTACTCTACTCTACTCTACTCTACTCTACTCTACTCTACTCTACTCTACTCTACTCTACTCTACTCTACTCTACTCTACTCTACTCTACTCTACTCTATGCCCAAGGAAGTCAAGGAAATTTGCTTTACGAAAACATCCTGGACCGACCGGGAATCGAACCCGTCATCCTCAGCATGGTCACCTAAACCTAAAGTGCCCCACACAATGCATCCGTTTGCGTGTGCGTGACAGTAGTTTGACACATTTCCCATGGGAAAACTGTCAAAAAAACGCAAACCTCGACGGAACGGACGCTATGTGCTCCAGGCTTAAGGGCCTAGATAGCTGATAAATGCGCGGGTATTCGAGGTTCAATTGTCACTTGCCAGTCGGTCCAGAAACTTCTCTTAAGGGAAGATTAAAAAATTACGTCCATCGTTTTTCGGGACTTCCAGACCCCCCCCCACCCTCTGTCAGGCAATTTCCCTATACCCAATACACGTACTGTCACACTTTTCTAGACCCCCCCCCCTCCCCAAAATGTTGGACGTAATTTTTGAACGTTCCCTAGTGGAAATTTCTTTACAATTGGGCATAGGGTATCTTCGTGCCTGTCACACGATATACACATGCAAAACTGTCATTGGTTGAGGAACCTACCCGTTGTTAACTGTGAAAGTGCTCATACAATACCGAGCTGAGAAGCAGGTTTTGGCCCAGTTGAGACGTTAAGCCAAGAGAAAAATAATAAATTTTGGAAACAAGCGCCTGACATTCACCTAAAGCTAATTTTAAATACCGTAAAACGGGGTAACATTGATCGGCTTGACGGACCTCATGAAATGTTCAAACAAGCATTTTACATTGAATCATTTTCTGCTTTCGAATGGTAACGTCATAGCACAATCATGGGTCACCCACAATTATGGGTCAATTCCATTTGAATTGCATGGTGAACTGACTGATTAATAATTGTGACAGAGTGACCCATAATTGTGCAATGACTGTATATCGTAATCTGATATTATTAAGCTATTAAATGACATGCAATTCATGAAAATTGAATTTCATAAACGTTGAAATAAATCAATTTTTCCATAACTGTGTTTCGTAACGGAATGAGATACATTGTCAAACATTCATGCATGGCATGAATATTAGATACAATATGAGGATCGAAATAACTGTATTACTTCAATATGACATCTTAGAGTTGGATTTAATGAACGAAACTTTTATGAAAATGCGATTTTTCAATAAAATATACGTTTTATTTAAAGTAGGCTATCAATTCCTTAAGCCATTGCCTACCTTCAGGCGTTATTCGCGGTTTGGTAGATTTTAATCTTAAAATAACTCGAAAAGTACGTAACTTGTAAGAATTTGGACAACATATTCGAAATCAGCGACCCCGAATTCAACAAAATCAAAAATTAGATTAAAAAGCCTATTTAAACATGTTTAAAAGTTTTACAATACCTTTTCGAGTAGCTTAACATATAATCAGAGAGCCAGTACTTATTTTAAAAACTAGGGGTGGGTAATGTCTGAGACATAACCGCAATGTTGACGTAGGACAAAGGCGGGAATGAGGTTCCGACTTTTATATATTTAAATGTGCCCTTTCATTTCGCGCCCTTAATGCTAGAGCTAGGTAACTCGTTTTGGAAAGTGCGGATAAAAATGGCTGGTAAAACTCATCCTGGTATAAAACAAACTCTTTGTTGGTCTAAAATATTGAATTAATATGTGTTTTCGGATTTTCAATTGACAAACTTGTGTTTATTGTGGTATACGTTCAGATATAAACAAATTTCTTGCGATTACGCAAAACCAGTTACCTAGTTCTAGGGACGATTTGAAGTCTTAAATCAGCTGATTTTTCGGTTCATTGTTGTCCGACCTTCGTAAATAAATGCATAACGGACCTATCACATAAAAGGCCTATACAATGTATGCTGGCAAAATTCAAATCGGCGGAGTGATGTGTTGATTAAAGTTGTTATGTGATCCATTTCACTGAACGCATTCATAAGATGTTAATTAGTTTAACCTTCCGTGACTCGCGCGGCCATCACTTGAGGGTTGAGCATTATTTCATTTTGAAGATAAATGTTCAACCGTTGTTTGAAAGAATTTTCGTCGAAAGGATAGAATAATTATAATATTGAAAGGCGTTAAGCCATAGCTTCCCAAACATCATATTGCGATCGCAACAATCATTAAAATAACTAAAATTGCCGCTATGAAATGAACAGATAGCGCCACCGTAGCCATGTCTATTTGACACAACTCAATTGCTGTTAACGAAATTTTAGATAATTTTGATTGGAATTTCGTAAAATATTCTAGATTTGGCAATAATTTGAATAATTTTCACTGATCCTGAAAGAAACTTTTAAATAACAGAAGATTTCGGCAAGATAATTGAAAATTATCCACACTGAATGCTGGAAGCCATTGAAAACGGTCACCGCTTACTGCCGTGAATGAGATTCCTGGTTCTATCAGCTAAATAGCCGAGAGTCGTCGCAGGCTAGGTGCGCAGCTGTGGAGGTGACATCCACTCCATTTGTTTGACTGAACCAATGAAAATGACGGAAGAAAACAGTGGTCACTGCTTTTATTCCCCAAGATTAGCAGATTAGGCTCCTCCCATTTGGCTGGCTTTCCAGGTTGTTTCATTTGCATGACCCTCCCCGAATGCTCCAGATGCATCCATGAACTAATCAACCGAGAAATGATAAAATTGCCATTGAACGGATAGAGTAACCATCCACACTCAAAATCTCCCAGACTTGTTCCTGCTGAGAACTGTAACATCATCCTCAGTGGAACAGCGGTGGAGTGGGCCAACGAGGCTGATTATCTCGGTTTAACCCTGGACAGCAAGCTGATCTACAAACAACAGGTCGACAAAACCGTGACCAAGTGCAAAGTTTTGCTAAAACTACTGTATCCCCTCATCAACAGAAGATCATCACTATCCCTAAAGAACAAGCTTGCTGTCTACAGACAAATCATCCTCCCCGTGATAGAATATGGCATGCCAGTCTGGGGGAGTTGCGCTAAAACTCACCATCTAAAACTCCAAAGGGTTCAGAGTAAATTCCTCCGAATGATTCTGAACTCTCCCTGGAGGATGAGAAACACTGAGGTCCATCGTCTGGCAGGAGTGGAGATGTTGGCGGTAAGATTTCAGGAGACTATCCAACGGTTCCAAAACTGTTGTCAATCATCCGATCAAGCCGCCATACGGGAGCTGGTCGCTCACTAGCGGCTCGATGTTAGATCATATAGGTTATCAAATTTAGTAAGTAAGTAGGTTATCAAATTGTAAAGCAAACACCAAATGCCACAAAATGGCAAAACGATCACTAAGCTTCGGCTAAATTACACTACACATATTTGTCAAACACAAACACGAAAACACCAGAGCTGAAAAACCATGAGTTGTAACAATCACTATGTAATTAATAATTGTATAACACAAAACGAAAACATGAATAAACGAATATTTTAACTATTTTAACTAAGGATAGAGTAACCAAAATATTGGATAATTTCGATCAGTTTAATTCCAAAAATGTTTAAACCTATTTTTAGTCCGGATAGAATAATGCGTTGTTAAATTCTGGGTGGAACCATTAGGCCATTAGTGACCGGCTACATCATTATTGCTGGGCCACCAAGTATTCAATCTTTCACTTTTTAGTTGCACCACACTTTTCTCGTTCAATGGAATTAAATTAGCTGATTCACAAACTCTTAAGAAATAAATTACAGTGGTCCTGAACAAGCCCGTTTGATTAATTGACGATTTTAGAAACGAAATGGCATGAATTCACCATGTCACGCAATGCGTGTTGGTTTTCTCCGTGCTGAATGATAAACGCCACCGAAAACTGGACCGCCGCTTGCTGCCGTGGATTAGAATAATGACCAGTTTCACTATTGCTGGCAACGATGCTCTGTCTTTTGCTTTTTGGTTGCACTACATCTCGATCGATGTTGGAAATTATCCAATTAACTCTTGAGGAATCATTTTCGATGGTCCTGAAAAGGACCGGTTTGAATAATGGACGATTTTGATGCATTCACCATGCCATGCAATGCGTGTTTTCTCTGCGGCGTGCGGAGAATGCTGGACGCCGTCGAAAATTTGCCCACTGCTCCGCTGCCACGGATGCGATTCCAGGCGCCTTCATCAGCACGATAGCCGAGAGTAGTCGCTGGATTGTTGTGCTGCTGCCTTGCTGGAGGTGACATCCACCTCCAACCTCCTTGACTGATCCAACGAAAATGACGAAAGAAAACAGAGAACACTGCTTTTATACCCCTAGATTAGCAGATGAAGCTCCTCCCATTTGGCTGGCTTTGCAGTTTATTCCGTTTGCATGACCCGCCCCGCATGCTCCAGACGCTTCAAACGATTAATCAACCAAGAAATGAGAAAATTTTCATCCACCTCCACCCTCCTTGATTGATCCAACGAAAATGACGTAAGAAAACAGAGGGCACAGCTTTTATACCTGTAGATTAGCAGATGAAGCTCCTCCCATTTGGCTGGCTTCCAGTTTATTTCGTTTGCATGCCCCGCCTACATGCACCCAGACGCTTCAAACGATTAATCAACCCAGAAACGAGTAAATTTTCATCGAAAAGAGCACCAAGCATTCATTCTTTCACTTTTTGGTTGCATCACGGTTTTCCTGACCGATGGAATGAAACCTGTTTAAGGAATCTGGACGATTTAAGAAAGAAAACTACATTAATTCACCATTTCACGCAATGTGTGTTGGATTTCTCCGCTCTGAATGCCGGATACCGTCGAAAATTGCCCCATCGCTTGCTACCGTGGATAAGATTTAGTAACCGGCTTCACTGTTGCTTAGGCACGAGTATTCAATCTGTACTATTTGGTTCCACTACATCTTTACTATTTGGTTTCTCGATCGATTGATGAAAATTATCCGCTCATGAGTTATCATTTTCGGTGGTCCTGATAAGGATCGTTTGGTTATGAATTCACCATGCCAAGCAATGCGTGTTGGTTTTCTCTGCGCTTAATGCTGGGCCACCGAAAACTGACCTGCTGCTTACTGCCGTGGATAAAATTAGTAGTCGACTGCACTCTTGCTGACAAACGGAGCTGTCTTCCACTTTTCGGTTACAACACTGTTCTCGATCGATGGAGGTATAATTATTCTTAACTCTTTTGGAAAGACTTTCTGTGGTCCTGAAAAGGACCGTTGGAATAATGGACAATTTTGATGAATTCACCATGCCACGCAATGCGTGTTGGTTTTCTTCGCGCTCAATGCTAGGTGCCTCCGAAAACTAGTCTGCCGCTTGCTGCTGTGCTCAGTGGATGAGATTCCTGGTACTAACAGCCGAGATTTGACGCAGTTGATGTGCAGCTGCCAGCTGTGGAAGTGACATCCACCTGCATCCTCCTTGATTGATCCAACGAAACTGACGAAAGAAAACAGAGGGCAAAGCTTTTATACCCCTAGATTAGCAGATGAAGCTCCTCCCATTAATCAACCCAGAAATGAGTAAATTTTCTTTGAACGGATGAAGTTACCAAAATATTAATTCGAAAAATGTTAGAATTAAACAATGTTTCACTCAAAATGGTCTTAATAGGAAAATGCGTTGCTAAATTCCAGGTGGAATCATTAGTGACCGGCTTCGTAACTGTTGCTGAGCCATGAAGCATTCAATCTTTCACTTTTTGGTTGCACCACACTTTTCTCGATCGATGGTGGAAAATTATCCGAACCATAACTCTTATGGAAATAGTTTCGAAAATCCTGAAAAGGACCGGGACGTATGATGGGCAAATAATTTGCATTATTTCACTCCGCCACGCAATGCTTGTGGGATTTATCTGCGCTGAATGCTAGACGCCGTCGCGAATAGGCCCGCCGCTTGCTGCCGTAGCTGAGATTTATGACCGGCTTCACCGTAGCTGAACAACCACCAAGCATTCAATTTATCACTATTTGCTTCCACTTTCACTGGAGGAAATTTATCTAATTAACTCTCTAGGAATCATTTTCGATGGTCCTGAAAAGAACCGTTTGAATAATGGACGATTTTAGGAAGGAAATGAAATGAATTCACCATGCCACGCACGGTATTCTCCGCGCTGAGTGCTGGATGCCGTCGAAAACTGGCCCGCCGCTTGTTGCCCTGGATGCGATTCCTGGTGCTATCGATAGTCGAGCGTCGTCGCTGGGTTGATGTGCCGCTGCTCAGCTGGAGGTGACATTCACCTTTGTTGGTTGTTCCAACGAAATCAACGAACTGCGAACTGCTCTCTCCTCGACGGTGGTCGAAATGGAACTGACAATCAGCTCTCGCATGATCGCATTCCTTCCTGCGTCGTAGCTCCACCGCACGATGTGCACCAATCAGTGAGCGTTGGTAGACTGAACGAGAAAATTTGTCCGCTACCCATATTTATAGATTTCAGCGATTTCAATGTCTGACTTTAAAACAACTTTTCAACTATTTATCAATGATTTTTAGGTTCACCGAATATTACAAATTGAACGCGGGAGTTTCATCTCTCGGATAACGGGATTTGTTTATCATTTCGTTTAGTGGGAAAGATACAGTGAGCGTTTAAAATCTTTCACTCAAACGTAACGCTCTTGGGTTCATAAATTTTGAAATGACACCGGGTATAGAAAACAGAGACGTAGTCCTACGTCAAAATATAAAACATGTAACATTCGCTTTAAGAGAATTATTCAAGAAAGATCGAAAATTCTGATCAATGTTACCCCGGATTACGGTACTTTGAAAATAAATATCCGTATCCTAAGAAAAACCTACGAAAGAAAACAAAAGTGACAACCAATTATACGAAACGAGTAACTGCGCCTGACATCGAGCATTTGTTTGATATGACAACTTTCTCATTTCATTTATTGTGGCATCTCATCACCGGGAATGAACAAGCACGACAGCCGCGCAAAACAATGCCCCAACAGCCAGCGCAGTAATGAAGTGGCTTTTCAGAAATAATAATTTTTCTTTTTGCGTTGCGTGCATTTACAAAAGTCGCGACTGCCTTATTACCCCCATCAGGATCTTCTTACAGCACGGGACGACAGCCGAGCTCAAGACAACCCTCCCCCTCAGCGTCAGCCATCCAACCAACCATCAGCCAGCCGGCAGATTGGGTCGAGCTCGCGAGAAAAGGCCACCTCCGCCGCGCCATCGAGGAAAAAGAATGAGTGAAATGCAAATCGAACCACAAAGCAAAGGACGACGACGACGACGGCTCAACTCGCACAGAAGGGGGAATATCATTTGTCGTATTGTTATGCAAATATTCGCATTATTAAGACTTATTGGTTTTGTTTCTGGTGATGTTCCCGGTAAATCATACCCCTTAGTTAAAATTCACTTTGCCTCTCGTCAGAGTGAGAGGAGGCCCGTGCTGCGGAACGCGGCTCGTAAATCTGGAGAGTTCCAAGAAGTATGGCAAATATGTACGTGGCTTGCAGCACAGATTGGCTGTATACCGGGCAAATGTACGGAAGTGTATTTCTTGACTCAAGCTGGTACATAGACTTGAGATAGTGGTGATTCAGAACTAGTGTATGGGCGTTAGGAGGATGGCTTCGTGCTGTAGGAGTCCCGACTGTACCTATTGGGTCCTAAGCAAAAGTAATGGTCGTTACTGCTCGTAGTATGTTTTTTGTTTTATGTAGAATGAGAAAATCTGCTGATCAGATACCCAAGAGGTGGGTCCTCGGGTTATGTGGGGATTGATCCACTAAAAAACTTATTCTCTCTTACCTTCGCGGTACGCCCGTTAGGGATGGCTTCGAGGATGGGGAGCGAACATGAATATTTACCATCTATTGGTAAGCGTTCCACCAGCTAACGCCTTAAGTTCTCCTCTCTCCTGAAAGATTGGGTCCTGGCTAGTACTATAGAGTACCCGTTGAACTCAAGCTCCTGAGAGGGGAGTTGGCCCGTCATTTTCTATGTAGTTCAAGTATGATTTGAGAGACCGTGGATGTTACAGAATCTCACTTGTCCGTCCCCGTACTCATCCTTTCAACAATGTTTTCCGGAGTGATAGTTCTTCCGCATATCTCTTGCTGTTGTCCTTCTGATTTCAGCTAGATTGAGGAGGTACGACCCGAGCGTCTGTTCACCAAGGAGGTGTGGATCAAACAGCGTTTGTTCAGGCATCCAGCGGCTGAGTAAGAGATGCTGCATCACGCCCAGCCAGATTCAAGGGGGTTGCCCCATCAGCATGATAATCCCAGTGTGGGTTGGTACGTTAAACAGAACTGGCACGGTGGCCCTCCGGCGAAACAGGAGTGTTGGCGTAGGACCAATAACCTACCCGTAAAAATCCCTATTGCGAAAAACATAGGAGAAAATACGATTCGATACAATCGGCAAAGATCCACGCGACGAAATAAGGACAACGATTGGAAACTTGGAACATGGAATTACGAGTCACTTAATTTCGCAAGATGTGACAGGATAATCTACGACGAACTACATCCTCGCAACTTCGACATCGTGGCGTTGTAGGAATTTGGTTGGACTGGACAGAAAGTGTGGAAAAGCGAGCATCGAGCGGCTACCTTCTACCAAAGGTGTGGCACCATCAGTGAACTGAGAACAGGATTTATAGTGTTGGGCAAGATGCGACAACGTGTGATTGGGTGGCAGCTGATCAACACAATGATGTGCATGTTGAGAGTTAAGGGCCGTTTCTTCAACTACAGCATCATGAACGTCCACTGCCCACATGAAGGAAGACCCGATAATGAGAAATAAGCGTTCTACGCGCAGTTTGAGCAAACATACGATGGTTGCTCGCCGCGTTAAGTGAAAATCGTTGTCGGCGACACGAACGTGCAGGTAGGAATGAAGGAAATGTACAGACCGGTAATCGGTTGAAACAGTCTGCACGCCATATCGAATGATAACGGCCAGCGATGTGTAAACTTTGCAGCCTCCCGTGGTATGGTAGTCCGAAGCAGCTTTTTTCCCCGCAAAGATATCCACAAAGCCACCTGGAGAGCACCCGACCAACAAACAGAAAATCAAATCGACCACGTTTTAATCGACGGTAAATTCTTCTCGGATATAACCAACGTCCGCACATACCGCAGTACGAATATAGATTCGGATCACTACTTAGTAGCTGAATGCATGCGCTCAAAACTTTCGACGGTTATTACCACGCGTCGAAGTCGAACGCCGCGGCTCAACATCGAGCAGCTGCGTAACGTAGAAGTAGCTCAAGACTACGCGCAACAGCTAGCAGTGGCCCTACCAACGGAAGAGCAGCTTGGCGCAGCTACATTTGAAGATGGCTGGAGGGACATCCGATCCGCCATACAGTAAAGGTAGTACCTCGGCTTCAGCACTAGGCTTCGCGACTCCGAATCACAGAAACGACTGGTACGACGGCGAATGTGAACAGTTAAAAAACGAGAAGAATTCAGCATGGGCGAGAATGCTGCAAAACCGTACGAGAGCGAATGAGGCACGTTATGGACAGGCGTGGAACAGGCAGAACTCAGTATTCCGGATGAAGAAGCGCCAGCAGGAGAACGAGATCGCTAAGCGATAGAAGAGCTGTACCGCGCTAGGCGCACACGGAAGTTCTACGAGAAGCTGTTCGCGCCGAGGGTTTGTGCCACAAGCCGACATGTACCGAGATCACGGGAATATTTTCACGGGCTAGTGTGAAGTGGTCGAGAGGTGGCGGCAGCATTACGATGAGCACCTCAATAGCCATCCACCAGATGTTGCAGAAATGCCGCGAATACAACGTTCCCACACATCACTTGTTCATCGATTTCAAATCGGCGTATGATACAATCGATCGAGAACAGCTATGGCAGATTGCGAATATGGATTGCCGGATAAACTGATACGATTGATCAAGACGACAATGGATCGAGTGAGGATTACGGCAAGGTGATGGTCTTTCGTGCTAGCTGTTCAATATTGCTTTAGAGAGTGTAACTAGGAGAACGGCGATAAACACGAGTGGAACGATTTTCACGAAGTCCGTTCAGCTGCTCGGTTTCGCTGATGATATTGATATTATTGCTCGTAAATTTGAGACGATGGCGAAAACGTACATCCGATTAAAGAGTGAAGCCAGGCGAATAGGATTAGTCATTAATGTGTCGAAGACAAAGTACATGATGGCAAAGGGCTCCAGGGAGGAATCACCGCGCCCGCCACCCCGAATTTATATCGACGGTGATGAAATCGAGGTTGTTGAAGAATTCGTGGGCTCACTGGTGACCGCCGACAACGACACCAGCAGAGAAATTCAGAGGCGCTTTGTGGCAGGAAATCGTGCTTTTTTTTCTGTTCGGGTGAGCCACTGCGACCAGCATTTAGATCTTTTGTGACATTACCCGTATCCTTAGTATTTAGTGCATGTCGTACTGCTCCATTGTCATTGAGAGGCAATGAAGCATCGATTTCTGTACAGTTCCTGTTTTGTTATCCCAGAGGTGCAAGAAACCGATTGTGATGAAAAGGTCCCGTTATCATAGAGATTTAAATCCCAGTGAAAGATCGCCCCTAATCAAACACAATCTATTTGAATTCTGAGAAAAACAAAACGGTGGTACTGATATTTATCCATGCATCGGAACTCTAGCCCCATCCATGTCTTGCTTCTGGTTTAGTCCCAGGTAAACAAAGAAAAACCCGGGACCTTAGGCTAGTTGCAAAACTCTGTCAAATTAGAGAATGTGTTCTACAATAAGAACGCACGTGAGTCCTTGAATTACCAGAACTTAACAGTCCTTGATAGGCTAGTACGCAGTTAGATACGTAAAGCATGTTTGTTTTCTTAACGTCAAGTGTATTTGTATTTATTTGTTTACTTCATCTGACCTTTGTGGTCTTAATGAATAGGATGGGGAAAAGCTTCCTTGAGCCAGCCACATTATGCCGAGAACAAGAAAGCAGTAGTGTAGTCTCAGGTGAGCAAAGTCCGATTCTTTAACTATCAGTAAGGCAAAATAAATGCAATTTTAGAAACTGTCACCAGTAACAAGGACTTTGTACCATGAATCCAAAACACATTACCCCAACTTGACAAACCGGATGTCACTAGGGTTCGGTTTGGTAGATCTTGAACCGTAACGCAACACATAAAGGCGATCTACCTACGTTACGGGCCCCGTTAAAGATCGATCATATTTTAAACCCCCTCAACCATTCATCCATCAGCACGGGTCGCCTGACACCTTGGATTGGGGTTACCTGGTTTTACCCCCGGAACAGGTGGTCCGTAGTGTTATTCTAAGCCAATTGAAACAACCGCTACCGACACTACACAGCTATCTAGGCTGATCGAGAAAGGAAGTTAACATTGATGGTTAACTTCTAAACGAGCCCGTTCAGCAAATCGTGGTTACTTTGGACTCCGCAGAACTCTACGATCGAAAAAAGTTCGACTTAGCACGAAGTCAACTATCTCCAAAACGGTGATTAGACCGGTTGTCCTCTATGGGCACGAAACATGGACCTTACGTGTAGAGGACCAACGCGCCCTTGGAGCTTTCAAATGGAAGGTGTTGCGTACCATCTACGGCGGAGTGCAGATGAAATACGGGTCTTGGAGAAGGTAAATGAACCACGAGCTGCATCATCTTCTGAGAGAACTAACCATCGTCCATACCGCGAAAATCGGGATGCTACGGTGAACGGGTCACGTCATCAGGATGTCGGATAGCAATCCTACTACAATGGTTCTCGAGAATCATCCGACCGGTACAAGAAGACGTGGTGCGCAGCGTGCTAGGTGGGTCGACCAACTGGAGGACGATCTGCGTGCCCTATGCAGAGTGCGTAACTGTAGACAAACAGCCATGGACCGAGTGGAATGGAGACGGCTACTATGTACAGCAGAGGCCACCCAGGCCTTAGCCTGATCGGTAAGGTAAGTATATTTTTTGCACACTCGACCTTTGCTCCACGAACTGTTGGCAATTAAGGCGGTCTTCACGCTGTTCGCGCACTCCGGACATGCAGAGGAGCCTGCATTTCCGAATCTGTGTAAACACCATCTAAAGCACTCATGGCCCGACAGAAGTTGTGTCAAGTGAAAGATCACCTCGTCATGGGGCCTGCTCGTTCATTTAAATACCCTCGGTATGAGCCTGTGGATACCGCAGTAGAACCAGTCTTTGTTTTTTCCACTTCTCCGGAAATTCGCCTCTGTTCAGGCACATCTGCATAGAATTGGCATTGGCAAGTTTGGCCGGGACCCCTGGTCTTGTGTCATGATGCGCGGATTTCTGCGATTTTTGGAACCCACCAGCATACCGGTTTGCGTCAATTTCTGGGTAGGGATCGCCTTGGCATTACGGCGTCATATGCATGGATTAGGATTCCGACTATATCATCGCTGGATTGATCGTCGGTGTTCGTGTTACCCTCCATTAGCAATCGCTCCGCAAATGCCGGCTTATTGAAGCGCGAGGTCAGCCATCCTCGATGACGGTCGATTACCTATGGCTGTACCCGACTTCCTCCGTGTTCCACCCTGTATCGAATCGACAGGTGGTCGCTGTGTGTATACCCATCGTGGACCTCCAGTCTGAGCTAGGGTTTAAACCCGGGCTCCCGAAGATCACATCGATGAATGACTCTGTATCGTTCCTACTGTAGGTTTTTTTTGTCGCTTTCGTACTAATAAACATGGCATGCGTATTTCCTTCTGGTATGTGAAGTCTTTGAACCCTTTGGAAACGGTATTTTAGTCTTTCTGGATGCAACCTCGCTGATGTAGAACAAGTTTGTAATGGTCAGTTTTCTCGGCTTGGCTTATGTGATCCATCCGTCCCCAAAGGGGGGAATCATAAAACCACTTCTGTTCTGCATACTCTAAATCTCACTATTTTAGCTTGAGAGAGTGATAACAATCCAAATCTACCATCAAATATGTAAAGCCATTAGTGGATGCCATTCGCAGACATGAATGTGTCCGAAATTAGAATTGGCACCGTACATCCAAACTGTTATAGCACATCATCGTCCATCGTTGTAATTTGTGCAGGCTCACGTGGCGCAATCATGTTTTGGGTTAAGTGTAAATTACACATTGTCAACCAAACTCACTAGGTCACTTTGAAATTTGATTGCCAAAAAAGCGCTTCACCGAGGTATTTCACAGTTTGCCCAATTCCAATAAAAAAGACAAATATCGTGACAACTTTCGCTCAACAAGAACCGACAAAAAATGGCACTAGTTCTAAAAGTCATTCATTTTACAGCATGACTTTTTGTCGCTCGGCCCGAACAACACATCTCTCTTTTTTTCTGCCCAGGTAGCTTTTTCATCAACGTGGGGCCAAAAGTTTCCGCTTACATGAAACACAATAATTTTTATCACCACCGAAAGCGGAACGACCAACCGTCCGGAGTAGAGTCAAAAAAAAAAAACACCTAACGGCCCAACACCATCAACTAGAGGCGAAAAAAGACGAACCTTCCTTCCAGGGCAGCTCACGGTCCCGCCCCCGTGCGAAAGCCATGTCAACCGAAATCAGCCAGGCAAAAAGAGACTTTCCGGTACTCGTTCTTCGTCCTCCGTTTGCGGGATAAAAATGGACCACAGGAGAAATCTGCCACCGCCGCCGCCACCGCGTCCACCGTCGTGGAGCCAACAGAAAAAAACAACATCTCACGACATTATGTTTGTTTATTCGTCCTGTTCGGTATCCGGTCCCGGTTCGGAACCTCGGACCATTCCAACCGGCTGGAAACAAGCTGCGGGAAAAGGATAAAAACAGTGAAAAATTTATGAAAATTTTAATCAGTAGCACGGAAAAGTTTTTACTTCGACGTAAAAGTTTTACTACTCCTCCCACTTCAGTATTAATCTTATGTTTTTCATTCGAGGGCTGGTTGAGTCGCATGGTTTATGGGCCTGGCTTCAGATTAGGGGACCGCGATCAATATGATGAATTACTGCAGTAATCAATGCACTTTTGGCACTGCTTTTTGTTTTTGAGATTCGCTACTCTCGACCAGTTAATGTAGATTATTTGCCAGAAAGCCAAACCCCAGAACGCTGTTTCACAGAAGAGGTCGCTTTAGTCGTCTTTTTTTCCTTCTGACCAACCACCAAGAAGGCAATGCTTCAGGGAGAGGCTTGGACATATCACACTCTCAAAGTTAGATGCGTAGCCTGCATCAACGAACATCGATGACACGCTGGTGGACTCCCAAGGCTGCATGCTGACGATTAACCAGTTCCCGAGTGATCCTTATCACTTGCTTTTCCATCTGTCCTTAGAAAGCAGACATGACCATCTGTTCCGTAAGCATCAAGAACTCATCCTTGCGTGAAACGCGATATAGTCTGCTAAAGACTTAGGCACCATCAGCTAAGCACCAGATGGAGTTGCTGACAGTGGTCCTTACCGGGGATCCCTTTCCAACTGCGTGATTGGATCCGACCTAGAAGACCGACTCCACGACAACAACGCTACCTGGATGTCCTCTCCGCGATAGCTTAATTGCTGTAAGGGTCGATTTCGACCGCATGGTACCATTATGACTTACGTGCGTAGCCGACTCTGAAACCTTGGACCATTTCTTGTACAGCGTCTGAACTAGTCGTTTCTGTCGCTCTAAGATGATGTGGATGATAGCAAGCAGAGCAGATGAAACGGCATTCCAGCCAAATTCATCCCTACACACTTCCACTGATGATGCGCCTTCGTATTTCACGGCTAGCATTCATGTCAGCCATCAGTAAGGATCGAGGTAGTCGAATTAATCCACCATTTTGAAGGTACCTCTGTCCCCGTCACATTACAACCTAGACAGACCCTGTCGTGTTCGGTTCTGCCTGCCAGTATTCATCAACAGTTCGACCATTGCTGCTTCGCGTTTCAGGCGGGTGTACAGTTCTGCCACCGTTCCAAATGTTCTGACGAATACGTCCATGTCGTCCGCAAAGCACACAATTGACCGAGTTTTGTTATCCGGCTCGTCGCATTACACCTTCCAGAGCGATGTTGAAGAGTAGGCATGAGAGGATACTTCATCCGAAATCCTTACGCAGTTTGGCATACCGTCAGCTACCCAGGAAAGCTGCTTCCATCCATGGTTTTCTACAGCTCTGGCTGTCATATGCCGCTTTGAAGTCGATGAACAAGTGATGTGTTGGGACCTGGTATTCGTATTTTTGGAGAATTTTCCGTATGGTCTGGTCCATTGTCGACCTGCCGTCGATGAAGCCGGATTGATAAATTCCCACGAACTGCAGCAGTGATACCATCCTTACCAGCTTCTTTGTTAGTTTTGAGCTGGTGATCGGCATCATTAACATCCCTCAGTACGGGAGTTGGCTCATTTCCGTCCTCTGCTGCTGCAATGGTGTAGTCGTTCCGTTGCCGTGGTCTCCCATGCATACGCCCTCCACGCCATTTAGGTTGTTACCGGTGGGTAACATTGGTGTTGAAGAAACCCATATTTGAGTGCGGGAAAGTAGAGAAATATTTGTACAGATAGCGTAAATTCCCAACGGTCAATTCGGAGCGCTACGCCTAAAGTGACCGTGAAGCGCATCGCGTATGAATGGCAAAAATGGGTGCCAGAATATGGTGGGTGGCAATCTCCACTGAATTCCTACTGAGTGTGGGCGGAAATGGAGACACGATCCAATTCTCCACGAGTGCCAATTTTGCTGGTTATCGTGCCACTCCAAGTAGCCATTGTAAGGCTCCAGCATCTGGCCCGTACGAGCACGGCTTCCACGTGCCCTGTCAAGCTATCTGTTCGCCGGTTACCATTCGCAGGGATCGTTGTTGCCCTGTAAAAGCAGACCGGTGCGGCGCGAGTAATCAAGCTTCCGGCCACAAGAGCTGGGTTTTCCGGGTCATAGTAACCCCCATCCCGTTTGGGTCAGAAATCTGCCTATTGGTTGTGTTTCCGGCAATAACGGCAACAACGGGAAACTAAGCAAATGTTTTTTTCGTTATTGTATTTGTTAGTAGTTTTGTCTTTGGTAAAAATAATACAAAAAACGCTGTAAGGATAAATGTTAGTAAAATTAAAAATTGTTATAATAGTTGTTAGTATTGTTAGTGAAAAAAAAAATAATTTGGGAACCCCTGCTCCAATATAAAATTGAATTCAAATTTGCTATGAATTCCCAATGTATGTCCCCCGACTGATTATCAAAAAGGTTAGAAAAGGGAACAAAATTAATATGTATAAACACTAAATCCGGGATGAAGAATGATAAAGAAATAAGGATCAACGGAAGGGGGGGGGGGGGGGTTAGAAGAAGGAGGAGGAGAAGGTTTTCTGGAGAGAGGATTTGAGGAGCAAAACGGGAAGGTGGAATCAAGGGCAGTCGTTTTCGGGATAGCAAGCGAACGAGAAGTTCGAGAGAAGTGCTTGAGGAGGTATTGCGATGGTGATCTCCAAGACGGGCCACGCGACGAAGTTTGTGCGATTTTCGAGGTGACAAGTGCTCCAGCGTTCGGACTATTTTCGGACTGGCAAGTGCTCCAGAGGTCGGAGACCTCCTAAACCAGATTCGCGGGTCAGCCATTACACACCCGAAACGTATTCTTTGGAATTAGCACCCGATCCATTGCTATCCAACGTGAAGTTAGCCGGACAAATCTTCCGGAACGGATCACCACCAAGTCTTGGGCCACCCTACTCCGGTACGCGAGCCTCACCTTGTGATTACGGTGCACATCTCGTGAAGCACCACTGTCAATCCAGCCGCCCTCCGACGCGACGCCGTCGGCCACCAAATATGCTGTCGACCATCGGTTCCGAACCCATCCCTTCACCCGAAGCGCCACCGTCTCGGCGCTCGCTCCGGCTATCATCGTGTTGACGCCGACCACGTGCTCTGGCAGGTATGTCACCGTCTCCTCTCCCTCTACCTCACCGCAATGGGCCCCAATGAAGAAGATAAAAATGATGTTTGTAGATACTAACCCACACACCCAGATATCAATATAGTAGAATAAAAAATCAACTCGATCCCTTTGGTTTCCAAAAGCGAGAGATTAATTTCCCTACCAGTCTGCTTGGCCTTTCCCTTGTTCCGCTAAATTCAGTTGGCAGGTAAGTGTAGGATTGCTCGAATTTTCCCCTGGTCAATGCCGACCCTGAGGGACTTCAAAGGTGAGCTGGCCTGGGCGTTTCCTCGAAACAAAGTTGGCACACCACGTGGGCTAGAAACCACGGCCTTGGTCGCGATTAACGCCGCTAACCTGGCCAGTAACCGCCGCTGTCGACCCGCCGTTGTCCACCACCCACGCCGCCCGCTGCCAAGCGTCTGGCCATTCCGGGCCGGCTTCTTCGGGACGAAGCCGTCGACGCAACACATAGGTCAGAAACTCCGCCATCGCCGTTGTGGTTCAACCGTTACACACCACCCACGCTGCCAGTAACCAAGCGCCCGGCCACCCGGTCGGTCTCTTCGGGACGAAGTCATCGCACCCCGTGGGTCAGAAACCCACGACCTATTTATTGCTACTACTCACGTGCCCAATGCCCATCTGTCCAGCCACCGCCGTTTTTGCCTCGCCATGGTTCACCGCCCACACTGCCACGATTAGAACCTGGAATCCATCCAAAAGGATCAATAAACTGTTTGACCGTATAAGTACCTTGTTACTAGTTAGGTTCCCGCCTTCGAAAGCTTCCCCTCCATCCGTTCGCCCAGAGATCCGGTCCCAAAAGAGGCCGTGAGTGCACACCCCGGAGGCTGCCGTTGGCTTAGACCAGCAGCCTGGGGTTTTAGGCCGGTTTCTCTCTGAAACAGAGCCGCGAAAAATCGCTCTGCACTTCTCGTTGAACCATTCATTTCGTCGACTACTTGCATGTACCCGAAGGTGCTCTCAGCTACGTCGTTGATGGCTGCTTTTACTATTCTGCAGCTGTCTCCTAAAGGGACCACATCGAGCTCGCCCTTGTCTGACAACGCTGCCTCGAGATTCTGTCGTCGATAATGTCGGAGAAGTGCCGATCGTCATTCAGTAAGTGGTGGTTGCCGATTCCGTCTGCTGTGGTGATTTTCAAATGTAACAAAAAGGGATGGGGCCGTTCATACACCGCATAGACTTTTTGGGGGGGAGTGGGGACTACGCTCCATATTTTTTTTTTTGTTTTGACAAAAGTCTACAAGGGGGGGGGGGGGGGGGTCTGAGATGGCCAAAATTTGGTCTACGTGGTTTATGAACAGCCCCGATGGTGTGTTGGAAAAAGGTGCTACGTATGGCCATGTTTTTGGAGGCAGTTGAAATCAATTAGGCGTAGGCCGTTTTCGTTCGTCATCTGGTGGGCGCCAATCATCGGTCTGAATTCTATCTGCTGGCCTACCTGAGCGTTTAGGTGTCCTATGATGATCCTGACGTCGTGTCTAGGGCAGTTATCGTACCCGTGTTCGAGCTGCGCGTAGAATGCGTCCTTGTCATCATCAGTGCTTCCGGACTGAGGTTTGCAGGTGTGCACGTTTATTATGCTGAATTAGAAGAATCGGCCCTTGATCCTCAACTTGCACATTCTTTCGTTGATCGGCCACCAACCGATCTCGCTTCTCTGCACCCATCACGATGAAAGCTGTTCCCAGCTCGTGTGTGTTGCCGCAGCTCTGGTAAATGGTATGGTTACCTCTAAACGTTCGTACCATGGATCTAGTCCTGCGGCGCTACGATCCCGAACCCGCGGCCCTTCAGTAGATCAACGAGTATACGGGTGCTCCCAAATGGCGGCAGTTCCACGTACCGAGTTTCCAATCGCAAGTTCTTTTTGTACGCGGGGGTCGTTGCCGTTGGTCTCGGCTCGTATTATTCTGTTGCTGATTTTTCGGTATAATGTTTTTTGTGGCTAGCTCGTAGGGCCTGAAACCAACCCCCTACTTTCCGAAGGACCATAGCAGGCCATCAGGACCTTCCATCAGTATCGTGTTTAGCGATACTATATCGACCGTGGCCATTGAATCTCAGCTTTTTCTCCAGGAATTTTGTAATTTCTTTTCCCATCAATAAATTCACAATATTACGAAGAACCTACCGCCCAACACTAGCCCTTAAGTACTTTGCTGAGTTTCTTGGGATTCTGCACAACCCACAACAGAAGAAACTAGATACGTTTCGGATTATTTAAACCGTTGAAGTAGCTTTTTAGCCATGGCTTCATGGGAATACTCTATTCTTCTTGTTTCATGCAGATATACGTCTGCCTGTGCAGAAAATTGGTTTCCGCTGCTCGTCGACTGCCGTAGATAACTCAGCCTAAAAGAGTCTTCGTTGTGATCGTCTTATGTTCACATCTTTCTCTTAGCTTGTGGCCAATACAAATCCCGGACCGAAAGGTTCTCCAGGTGCTGGAACCTACCAGTTCACCGATCTTATAGGCACGGGAACGGAGGGAACATCTGAGTCAGTGCAGCAGAGGACGTCCAACCACTGACGAACCGATGTGACACCTTGAACAAACAAATTCAAATTTATTGTCCTCGACGTCATGATGAAAAATAGCCGAACACTACCGCCACCTCTATAACGGTTCGCGTTGATTTGATAGCTTGGCCCCAAACCCCAGTGTGTTCATATAGGAAAAGGTTCGCGTCTGCGCCGGTTTGACAGAAGCGTTCGCTCGCTTCGCTGGTCGACCGTTAAATTTAGGGGGGGGGGGGGGAAACACTTTTGAAACACCACTGTCACGTCGGTTCATCGGTGGTCCAACTTCCACGCTTTTTTAGGGATGTTAAGGGTACCATTCACCAGCTCAAAACCAACAAAGCAGCTGGTGGGTAAATCTTTCTGAAACCAGGCCACCTTTTGCATAAAGTCAAGGATTTCAAATTTCTCTTGCTTATTCGCAAAACATGATAAACAGGATGAAAACCACTTTTGTTGGGTTAATTTTATGGAGCCCTCGTTTGCCAAGGGGTGGAAATGACGATTTTACATCAAATCGCACCTAATTTAATAATAATATATTGCGACATTTGCACCCATTTAGACTCGGCCGAAATTCATTATCATCACAGTTGAATTTCGCACACGACTTCGCAGCGGCTGGCATGCACAATTTCGGTTGAGTTCATACCAGGGCCGTCGGATGCACAACAGGTAAACAAAATAAGTTTGATTAGTGTGAAATTTCGCTGGGAAATGATGATTCAATGGATTATCAAATTATCACAGTAGTCTAAACAGTAACGAGAAACCCAATATAATAATAATAATAATACCAATACCAATTTTTTTTTTTATCTAGTTCGTTTATTTGGGGCTCAATCGCGTATAACGCTTTACGGAGCCGAGGATCTTTCTTTGTACTTAATAGTATACATTATACAGAGTAATAACTTTTTAATGATATCTGTTAGTAATGGGTGGAAGCCAGGGTACTCGTGGCAGCTCGAGGTTAGAAGGTCACATTTTGAGGGATGGACAGGGTAAGGATTGGGCCAAAGGTTTCACTGCTGCTCATCCGGGGGTGAATCGCATCTTGCTAGCGTATTCGGTGCCTTGTGGTGTTGGTACCAACTTGTTGTGGGACTTGGTCTTCCGGATGGCCAGGAGCAGCTTGGTAACACAAAGAGGACAAAACAGAGAAAAAAAAACTGGAGAAGAAAACACAAGCAAATTAAACTTTTATACCAGCAGAGCGAAGAAAGTCGAAAATACATCCCATGTATGTGACATCGCGGGCCCCCAACACATCTCTCACAAGAACAAAGGGTTGTCTATCTCGGGCCTCAAGGGTATCCAAAAGTAGCGCTCTGGAGGCGTCATTATCCGGGCATTGCCAAACTACGTGGTCGATGTCATCATAACCGGAACCGCACTTAGTACAAACATTGCTCAACGCGAGGTTAATCCTGTGTAAATGCGCGTCTAGCGAGTAATGGTTGGACATAAGTCTTGACATCACGCGAATGAAATTGCGACTTACATCCAGACCATACCACCACACTCGCAAAGAAACATTAGGAATAATGGAATGTAACCACCGTCCCAGCTGGCCATCTCGCCAATCATTTTGCCAACTTTGAAGAGAACTCTGGTGAACAAAATGGAAAAATTCATCATGTGAAATTCTTCTATCATAGATCTCACCTTCCTGTGCGCCCACCTTTGCGAGAGAGTCCGCCTTCTCATTGCCATAAATTGAGCAATGTGGGGGGACCCATACAAAGGTAATCTTGTATGATCTTTCGACCAGTGCACCCATCTGCTCCCTTATTTTTGTAAGAAAGTAAGATGAATGTTTTACAGGTTTCATCGACCGGAGTGCCTCAATCGAACTGAGGCTATCCGAGAAGATGAAGAAATGGTCTACGGGCATGTTGGAAATCATCCCCAAAGCGAAGTTGATTGCTGCCAGCTCAGCAACATAAACCGAACAAGGTTCCTGAAGTTTGCAGAAGGCGGTGAAATTTTCATTGAAAACACCGAAACCAGTGGATCCATTTATGCGAGACCCATCAGTGAAGAATCTCTTACAGGAATTGACATTTTGGTACTTTTCGTTAAAAATGCGAGGAATAGATATACATCGAAGTTGATCTGGTATTCCATGAATAGCTTGTTTCATGGACAGATCGTATTTAACAGAGGTACTGTCATTAGTGAAGTGTACACGGGGAGGATTATAACTTATGTCAGATGACATGTAGAACAGATAGATTCTCATGAATTTTGATTGAGTGTTCAGACTGAGCATTTCTTCGAAGTTTTCAATGACAAGTGTGTTGCTCACTCCACACTTGATAAGTAACCTTAGCGAGAGCTCCCAGAATCGGTTCTGGAGAGGTTTCACCCCTGCCAGGACCTCAAGGCTCGCATTATGCGTTGAGTGCATACAGCCTAGAGCAATACGAAAACAACGGTATTGAATTCGTTCCAACTTTATTAGGAGGCAGTTTGCTGCTGAGTGGAAGCAGAAAGAGCCATACTCAATAACAGAGAGAATAGTCGTTTTGTAAAGTTTTATGAGGTCTTCCGGGTGAGCACCCCACCATGTTCCGGTAATTGTGCGTAGAAAATTGATCCTTTGTTGACATTTTTGCACCAAATACTTGATTTGGGTACCCCAAGTGCCTTTTGAATCAAACCAGACCCCAAGGTATTTCGAAGTCAAAGATTGGTCGATTTCTATTCCCAAAAGATTGAGTTTCAGTTGGGCTGGGTTCCGCTTTCTAGAAAACACAACCAAGTGAGTTTTTTGCGGAGCAAACTCGATCCCTAAATCTCTTGCCCAGATTGCCAGATTATTTAGAGAATATTGCAATGGTCTTTGCAACATTTCTGCATGTGGGCCTTTTAGAGAAACCACAGCATCATCTGCAAGTTGTCTTAGCGTGCATTGTCCTTCCAAGCAACTATCAATGTCTTTCACGAAAAAATTATAAAGCAAGGGACTTAAACATGAGCCTTGAGGTAGGCCCATGTAACTAATTCTGGAAGTTGTCAGTTGTCCGAGATTGAAACTCATATTTTTTCTGACAACAAATTATACAAGAAATTATTTAAAATTCCTGGAAGTCCACTATTGTGCAGTTTTCTGACAATATTCCTATGGAAACTGAATCAAAAGCGCCCTTAATATCCAAGAAAACTGAAGCCAGTTGCTCCTTTTCCACAAAGGCCAGTTGAATATCTGTTGAAAGCAACGCTAGATACCAATACCAATACCAATATCGTAGCCTACACTGGGTATTCTGTTGTTCTATCAGGAATGGTATAGTAGTGAAGATGATCTTATTCATTTCGGTTGAACTAGTATGTAATTATATTGTTTGCAATATGTTTTGGTTTCCAAAGATAACACTAACGAATGTGTTTGTTTCAAATGCCTGTCATTTCCAACAGTTCCCGAGAATCTTCAACCCGTTTCAATAACCATTCAGCTTTTCAAAAAGCCATACAAAACAAACAAACAGTCGATAAATTATAAACTCGAGATAAGGGCTAAGCATAAACAGCTCAGCCGCATAGCCCACCGGACGGATTCCAACCAAACATCTCAAGCATTCCCTTTCGACGCGTCGCTGGCGTGTGGGGTCAGCTCTGCTGGTGAGTTAAGTTGAAAAACACACTCGGCAAACATTCACCACTTGCAGACAGATAGAGATATGTGAATGGAGAGCGCTGAAACCACTGACCAAAGGAAAAGCCCAAAACGAAATGAGAAATGAATACAAGAAGTTCGAAGATAGCAGCTGAGATACTTATCTAAATTTGTTTTATTTGAAAACACTTTTCCAATTTATCAAGTTGTACCTACGAGATGGTAGGGTGACCCTTTCCTTGCGTTTCAATAAGCCAAATGAGGCTCGCTGAAGGAACCACCCGATTCCACATATGCAGTATATTCCAAACTCCATGCTTGTTGTTCAAAAGATCAGAAGGCGACTCTTGAGCCTGAAGATTGAGTTCACTGTTAACGTTCCGCGTCGCGAGAGCTCTGACTGCAGTGGGCTTTTATGAGCCCTCGTTTAGATAATAATCTGTCTTCGTTTGAATAAGTGGTACTCAAATGATCAAGATAAGATCGACAACACGGTGATCGCAGCGGCGGCAGCAAGAAATGGATGGATCGATCGCCGTAGCCTTTCGTTGGAATTTCTCTCTCGCCGCCGACTCGACTCGAGTGCAAAGCGCCACCTCTTCTGGGAAAGGTTACACCGTGTGGCTGGTTGCATTGCGGTTCAACTTTTATTCTAAGCAGCGAAGGACAGCTTGTGTCCGTGCAGAGACCCCCTACCGGTAGTAACGACCAGATATGAGCGAGCCTCGATGGGCCTCACCGAGCTGGAGCTGCTGCATCTTGTCTTGTTCGGCGGGAGATGCAGCCCAGTTAATATTCAAATGATATGCATCGAATCAGGTACGACAACTTGGCGGCGCATCTCTAGAAAGCAGAGAGAAGATCAAGCGGGTCACCCCCCGTGGAGAACCAGACACACGCTCATAAAGTCAACCGCGATGAATGGCTGTTGAAATCTTGATCAACGAACGGGGCAAAGTTACCACATCTTTCTTCGAGTCTTCGCCGGGTTTTCAGAGGGAACTTCCATTCACAGAGAGCGGAGTGGAGCGACCTAATAATGATTGAGCGGGCGAAAGGAAGAAGCCAACCTACCTGAATCCGGCGATCGGCGGTCGTAAATTTCTGTCGAGTTTAATTATGTCGAACTAATATGGAAACGTAATAATTCACTCGATGAATGAGTAGTTCAACAACGCTCCGGAGTTGCTGATGTTCGGGAAGATAATAAAAATTGCATCCCATTAGAGCGGTTCACCAGGGTAGAGCTGGGTTTGAGACCTTTGTTTCTTGGCAGTCTGACTCATTTGAAGTGATGAATTATTGCAATGCAAGGTAGTATATCATTTTAACACAACTTTTACACAATATTTTAATGAAGTGATTTGATGAAGAATTATTTGTTACATACCGTAACCGGTAATAAATTTAAAATTTGTTCATAGCTAAGCATTGCAATTGGAAGTTTTTCAGCTTGCTTATGGATGGCTCAGTCTTAGTTTTATTGAACGATGCCACTCATTTTTTTTTAATTTCCTTTAGTCCTGATTTTAGAATGATCCAGGGGGCGATCGGGCCGTCGAGACTGCTGGCTTCGGGAATCTCCCTGATAGTCCACTTACACTTCCGATCGTGAACGGAGCAAATCTAGCAAAACCTGGTATAAGACTCTTACTTTTGGCCCCGAACCAATCGGCTCGGTTTCAGAGGGAAACCGGCCCCAAATCCCCAGGCTGTTGGTCTAAGCCGACTGGGGTGTTCTCTCATGGCTTCTTCTGGATCCGGGTCTCAGGGCGAATGGACGGAGGGGGAGCTTTCGGTGTGCAAGATCCTAATTAATAGCAATATGTACTCCGTAAAAATACCGAACCTGGGAAGACACGTGTCTTCAATTATGGAAAAACTGCTATTTGTATGGAAAAATCACCTATTATTATTTAGGTATTGCCATACCTGATGTCATTATTCACGCGGTATGCACAGGTATCAGGTATCAGAAGGCCGGCTCCAGAGGCACGTTATCCTCCATTTGGGACATTTGTGCCATCGCCAAAATAACAGCCTATTTCATCATCTACCTGAGGGAAAAGGAAGGGGAAAGGATTTGGATGGGGATAGGGACAGGTAGGGAAATAGGAAAAATACCCTGGAAGAGGGTACTAACGCACAAGCGTACCACACAATACACATCAGTTATTATTTTAGGTATTTTACCTCTTATGCAGGGCTACTTAATACCTCATTCAGGTTGTAGGTATTCGGTTTTCCATACCTAAGTTAGTTATTCTTCAGCTATTTTCTCCTGCTCGGGGAGCGCTGAACGAATGGCCGAGATTGTGATGGCTTCGGCCTGAAGAGATGTTCACGGGTTGGAATTGATCGGGCTTCGGTCCGAGACGGACGATATAGTGGCGGCTGAAAGATGACCTGCAGAGGCTGGGCGCGTCGATTTCGGTGTATCTCTATGCTTATGTGCGTCACCGCCCTGGTGCGAAAAACAAATTGACCGTTGCGAGCTAGCGCCAACTTCACACTTATTGCCCTAAATTCCCGCAGTCCACAAATTAATACGTTACTGCAAATGTTACCCGCCGGTCAAAACATATCGGCACCAACATTTCAAAAGGGCGTAACCAAGGATGGGAACACTCACTTGCAAAGAGTTACACTCACTTGCTATTTTCTTAGCCCAGAAGCGTGCATTCAAGAAACGATGTATGGAAGACTTTTGCATTGTGGTTTTGTCTAAAACTTTGCCGAATAGAGTAGGGGTCGCACACGCATACCGAAGTCGTGAGGGAGCTGCGAAGGCAACTCTCCATGAGGTGAATGTAAATTACACTCACCTCGTGGAGAGTCGCTTTTACAACTCTGTCACGGCTTTGGTATGCGTGTGCGACCCCTACTCTATTCGGCAAAGCTTCAGACAAAACCACAATGCAAAAGTCGTCTACACATCATTTCTTGATTGCACGCTTCTGAGCCGAAAAAATAGCAAGTGAGTGTAGTTCTTTGAAAGTGAGTGTTCCCATCCCTGGGCGTAACTGCATTTACAACCAATGCCTTCTCACAAAGCTGTGGAGCGTATCCCATCCCTCTCGAGCAATCCACTAGCACAAATAGAAAGATAAAATCCTCCTCTTTCGATTAATGGATGTGAATTGCGCGAGATGAATGAAATACGACCCACAGCTCTGTGAGAAGGCATTGGTTGCAAAAGCAGTTACGCCCTTTTGAAATGTTGGTGCCGATATACTAAAATTCTATATATCGTCAATGTAAGTCGTTACCTTTGATCTTTGTCATGGTTTAATTGATAAATAAAGATATGTTCATTTAGAATCCGGAATGACAAAATCACGTATATCTTAGGGATGGAATAACAAACATAAAAGGTGAAGCCCTCAAAACAAAGGTTATTTATTGTACTTTCATGGAAAAATATCATTGAAATTATTTTACGCAGCTTACGCTTATTCGAGACTGTTGCCGATCTACTTGACATTATCTTTGACAATGTCTTTATCGCCACGCTTCCCCTTTTGTAGGCATATTCCACGTGGTTTCGAAATTTCAGCTTATCGTCGATTACACAAGTTTACAAAATAAAACGAAAGTCGTGAACTTCTGTCAACGACCAAAATTTTTGAAGCACAATTTAGTGCTGATTTCGAAACCGACCTTCAAAAAATTTAAAGTAGAACAGTTTTTGAGTTTTAGCTCAAAATCGAGTTTTGTAACTTTTCAAAATATGTAATTTACTAAAATTCAAATATATTGCGTTTTGTTCAACCAATTTTAAGTCTTTTTCCATAAATTAAAAGCTGAATACAATACCATTCGATCATCTGAAAACAGGTTTTGCATCATATTGATGAAATTCAAGATATTGGCGGGTTTTAGGGACGATCTTCTTAAATTTTAGCAAAATTCTTAAAATTTTTTGAAGAAATGTATTTTTTTCAATAAGAAAAAAACAACTTAAAAATTCTTTCTCGACGTTTATTTGATATATCATATGTAGGCGAGTTACAGTAAAAATTTCAGCTCAATCGGAGCATTGATTACGGAGAATGAGATGTTTGAAGTGAGTGACTTTGCTTAAAAATAGAACAAAAATCGATTTCAGATCATCAACCTTGTATGGAAAGTCGAAAAAATTTCCGCTCCACTGGAATTTTTTTCCTTCACGTTTTCGAACTCAGGGCATGATTCTACACCAAAAATGATCATCAGCTTACCGAGTTCAAAAATGCTGTAAACTAGTGTTATAACCTTAAATTGCTTCAGTGAGCGCTTAGAGTTGATCGTTCACCGCCTGTGGTGACCACTGCCTGTCGTTCAGACTTGCAGTTGTTCACCACCACCACCTCCGTTTTGTGGTATGTGACGGCCAACCGTCTCGACCTCATCTTGTCATCCAGCCCTCCATTATGCCAATTGCATGCGTTGGTGTCACTTTCACTTCCTCTATCGACTCGTCGTATACCACGAGGGTAATATAATCAGCAAAGCCGACCAGCTTCTCACCGCGTTTCATAATACCGGGCTCAGGATGGAGTCCTGAGGTACCTCCGCGGTGATGTTGTAGCTCCTCTCACCCTCTTCGCTGTTATGGATTAGCACCCTCTTCTGGAAGTAGCTCTCCAGTATCTAGCATAGACTAACCGGGACTTCCAGGTGGTGTATGGCGCACTGGATGGCGGCCCAGCTGACGCTGTTTAACACATTCTTTACGTCCAGCGTAACGATCGCGCCATAGCGGATTCCGATCGCTTCTTTTTTCGGTATAGAGCACCAGCCTCGACAGAATGATTCGTTCCAACAGTTTCTCGGCGGTGTTCAGAAGGCAGATCTATATGCCGACGGGTCGTCAGGTGGCTTCCCGGGTTTGCGCAATAGCACCAATCTTTGTCTTTTCCACCTCTTTTTATCCTTCTAAACCATAGGTGGATAATCTGCTCAACAGACACCCTAACAGAAGGTTAGGGTAGTGTAGGTCTGAGGCCGTCTTCTACAACAAAAGTAAAAGCCAGGACTACTCTCTCCTCGTACCCACTAAACCATTCCTATGGTCGCCAAACCCTACGTCTCTCCGGAACCACCAAGAAGGTATTGCTTCAGAGAGGGGCTAGTGCACATCGCACCCTCAAGGTTAGCTGCGTAGCCTAGCAGCAACGATCATCGATGACTCGCTCTGGAGAGTCCATCACGGTAACATGCTGGCGCTTAGCCAGTTTCCCGAGTGGTCCTCGCCACTCCCTTTGTTCTCGGAAGGCGGGCAAGGTCAACCCCGCCCACGCCCAACTGCTTTGCAGACATCAAGAACTGATGCCCACGTGCAACCCGATCTGACCTGCTGAAGGCAAGGGTATCACTACCCTTCAGGCCCTATCAGCTGCACCAGAAGGTTGCTGACAGCAGGGTCTCCACCTGCCCCGACCCTTGCCGGGGACCCCTTTCCAACCGCGGGCTCGGATCCAACCCAGTAGACCGACGCCACGACAGCACCGCTACCGGGACTTCCTCTCCGCGGCCACTTTATCACTGTAAGGCCGTTCGCAATGCTGTTTTATTTTGTATGGCGAGTTTTAAAATTTTTAAAACTTGCCATACAAAATAAAACAGCATTGCGAACGGTCTAAGGGTCGATCTCGATCGCAGGGCACCGGTATGACCTACGAAGCCGACTCCGAACCCCTGAATCACCTCTTGTACTGCATCGGAACTAGCCATTCTCCGAGTCCACGCGCCACCTCCTTTGTAGCTCCCAGACGATATGGGTGATAGCCGTTGAAACGGCGTTCCAGCCAAACTCATCCCTACACATCCTCAGGACCAAGTTGTCCGGGTTTGTGTCCTCCCCGCATGTGGCAAGCATGCGGTCACGCATTGTGCGAAAACGCGGGCACACGAACAAAACGTGTTCCGCCGTTTCCTCTAAACTGGGCATTCGGAAGAATCCGCATGCCCGAAACGGTGTAGATACTGTCGGAAGCAACCATGACCTGTAAGGACCTGTGTCAGGTGGAATGTAACTTCCCCATGGCGCCTATTAAGGTATGCACACAGCAAAATCTAGCCACCGCATTTTGGATAGAAATTTCTCTATTTGCACTCCATGTCCTCACTGATAAGAATGCTGATAGGCACCATACCAGTAATGACGCAGAGAGCGTCGTGTGAAACGGTACGGTATGCGCTCGCAACCCTCAGGCACATAAGCCTGTAAGTACTTTCCAGCTTCCGTCGGTAGCATTTAGTACTTAGCGCGGTGCCCCACGCCGGGCCGCCATACCTAAGTATGGACGTAGCAACACTAGCCAGAAGCTTGCGCTTACTGGCGTACATCGCAGAGCTATTGGACATCATCCGGGACAGTGCCGCAATAGCTGTGGAGGCTCTTTTACAGGCATAATCGACGTGGCTACCGAAAGTACCACCTCACTTTGGAAATTTGCCTCTGTCCAGGCACATCAGCATAGCCATTCTGAATATGTCAGAGCTAGCCTGCATGACTACTGTCGGAATACCGTCCAAACCCGGAGCCTTGTTCAACTTAAGCGACTTCGCTGTTGTGATAACCTCGCCGTTCGTCACCGAGGCGAACTTACTTTGTCCGGTTTGGCAATAGGAGGCGGGGGCCCATGGTATTGTATCGTACAACGTTGCGAGGGTTGCATCCTCCTTCTAGCTCTTAGACAGGACGCGTGGAGTTCTGCGATTTCTGGACATCACCAGTATAGCTATTTGCGTTCATTTAGGGTTCCGAATAGATCATCGCTGGATAGATCGTCATTGTTATCCTCCATAAGCAATCGCTCCACAAACGCCGGCTTATCCAAGCGCGAGGTCAGCCATCGCTGATGATGGTCTTGCCGTCTGCCTGCGTGTTCCACCCTGTATTAAATCGCCAGATGATCACTGTGCGTGTATCCATCATCGATCTTCCAGTCCGAGCTGGGGTTTAACCCGGGCCACAGAAGGTCACATCAATGATGGTCGTTGTACCGTTCCTACTGTTTGTTTCTCTGTCGCCTACGTTCACGACGTCCACATTCAATCTAGCCATAGCTTCGAGTAGAGCCCAGCCTTCCGTGTTAGTCGAGCTACCCCACTCAATCGTCCAGGCGTTGAAGTCTTCACCGATGACCACGGGACTCAATCCCACTAGTGCGCTTGATAGCGAATCCAGCATAGGCGACCGGGAATCGAACCCGTTATCCTCAGCATGGTCATGTTGAATTCCCACGCCTTCACATCTGTGGCTCCCATAGGGTTGCTCGCAATTCGGCCGGTATCACGAGGAATAGGAGATGCTGGAAAGAGGCTGATGACATCATAAGTATTACGGGTATGTATTACGCGTTACCCAATTCTTATCCAGCCTTTCTGTCATTTTCTCGAATTGGAACGGGACATCATTGATGCCAAAAAGTTGCTTTCGAAGACAGCGGCTCCACCGCAACTCCAGCAACAAGCAGTAAACTCAACCAAAATCACATTCCATGCTGATAATAATTAGAAAATCAAATAACAAAATTACTTATTAACGAGTTTGCCAGCGCCCAACCAAAATGAGGATATAAATATATTTACACGCTTTTTTTCCGCCTTGGCCTCGGCCTCGGTCGACCATTGTCGGAATGTGCTGGCTGGTGGTGGGCCTGGGAGGTAAAAACTCCGGAGAAAGAATCAGCAACAGGAAGCATTCCCTTCAGCAGAGAAGCTGGCGTGTCGTACCATCGACGTCGATGCACGACGCGGCACAATTTGAGGTGAAGTTGTTTGCCGGGTTGTCGGAAGGAAATGCTGCTTCTCCGAGTTTCAATTAGGTTCTACTTCATTCGTGCTTTTATCCTTCCTGGGATTTTTTTGCATTTTTCTGTTTTCTACTGATTGCACGGTGTGTTGTGTAACGTCGTTTTAGAACAAAACAAAAATAGAAGGTCAGGAATTTCGAAGGTCTACAGGATAACTTTGTCTATAAATATGCTCCAAAACGATCGTGATCGTGATCGAAATATGCTCCATTCACTTGACAGTCCAAATTACGATTTTTCTTCTTTTTATCGTAGACGTGGCGGACAAATGTACGCTCTATCCTGGAAGTCGTTGATCGTTTCGAAAATCTGAGCATATCATTTTAGTCCATAGGGTTATATTTACCTTCGTCCAGAATCAACATAAGAAAAAACGTAGCGCTCGTTTATAATTTTATAACATTTTTGGTTCAAACATACACTCTAGAAGTTGTATGGAGACATAAATAAACTTATATGTACCGACATATTTAGGATTTTTAAGGACTCATGTGTAATTATCCCCAATTCGGACTTGATCAGGTTCCATTTTTTTTTTGAAAAGTGGACAAACAGTACCACCGCTTGTGTAGTCATACTTGGACATGACTTTGAAACGTACGCAGGCGGCCGGGGACGACCAAGTTCTACCGAAAGCGTAACATGCAGCTTTCGCAAATGATATTTTCTTTTCCGTTCCAAGGCTAAGAACAAACATGCACGGCTTTTACAAACACACACGCACGTACGCATCCAGCATTTGTAAGCAGCAACACACTCGTCAGTCAGTAGATAGAAGGAAACCCTCCAGGAAAAAAGCCTCTCAGTGCCAGGCTGCTTGGCCTGATGTAATGAGATTACGCCTGATCTGTGATGGTTAAATATTCACAAGCCTGTTGAGTGGATGGGGATGTAACGCAATATTATGCAAACGGAATGAAAGGATATTCTCCTGATTATTGTTGTACTCACCGAGAGTAGAAAATATGTTTCGTGATGCGAGTGCTCTTGTGATTGTGAGTGTTCTCAGTTTGATGTGAAAATCTCGAATACTGCACTATTTTAGCGAAAGCAGTTCGAGTTAGGTGGGGCAAGAGTTAGACCTAAGTTGAATATTACATTATAAAAAACCCAGATTAATCCACCTAGTGGTGATAATGCCTTTCTCGTCGAATATGTACTCATGAACTTTTCGTCGACGTTATCCAAAATGTTGCTGAATCCTGAAAACACTTTACATAGAAAAACAACAATTTTAACAAAGCCATCATCGATTTTAGAAACTTATTGATGATACATATTCCGATATTGTGTTCAACAGCAAAACGGAGTAGAAAAATATCAGATCTCTCAGTTGACTGCTTGACCACCTTAACCCTAGTCTAGGGGCAAGACACTGTGCAAGCGAGAGTTACTCTGAGAAATCCAGAGTTACTCTATTTACCAATGGTCGACGAAATTTGTCGAAAAACATCCCTAAAATCGCACGACAGGCAGGTTATCGGGCAATGTTGTTTTGATTTTGCGATAGTATCAGGCAACACTTCAGCAAAACGGGAGAAATTCTGAGCAACTCTGAGAAGAAAAATGCACACTCCTGCACAGTGTCTGGCCCCACGACCCTAGTCGTGTATTGGGGTCATTATGACCCCATTTCATCCTCTACGGCAGCGGAGTGAGCATCAGCTGATGCTCATGTAGAAGGTCAACTTTATTCACAATCACAGATCACTTTGTAATCTTCACCAATGTTTATTTCAGCACACTTTAGACTATATTTTATTATCATTGGTTACACGACTCATGTAAAATTTGAAAAAGGCAGAAAATGTAAATTTTCCATTCAAATTTCAATCGCAATTTGAAGAGTGAGGGCTCAACCAGCCGCACCCAAATTGTGAGCAGTAATTTAAGAAGTATAAGGAGATTGAAGATTGAAAAACTGTATAAGGTGTTGATGCGATTAAATTATATTTTTGCCTTTCTCGTACACCAAGGTGTACCGAAAGGCTATATGTTCACTCCAAAAACGAAAATTTGATAGAGCCCCCGGAGGGGTCAAGTGTTATATACCAATCGACTCAGCTCGACGAGTTGAGATGATGTCTGTGTGTATTAGACTGGGTCAACAAAGTCGATTTTTTGGAACAAAGCTTTTTCGATTCCTTTTAGCGTCCAAAACAACTGTGCAAAATTTGGGAGCGATTGGTTGCTTCCCCGTATTCCGCATTGCGATTGAAATTTGTATGGAATTTAGTATGGGAAAACGTACTTTTTTGCATTTTTCTCATAAATTGAAATTTTTCGTCTAAAACAATCTAACTAATGACGTTGAAGTATAGCCTAGGATATGCCGAACAACTTTGCCGAAGACTGCAAAGTGATCCGACACTTGTGAAAAAAGTTATAACGTACAGATTGCCCGGTGATGCTTAACGTTCAACATGTAAAAGAATAACATCAATAATAAAATCTCAAATTTTGGCCCAAGTTACCAGGCAAATAACTTTTTTTCACAAGCGTCGGATCACTTCGCGGTCTTTGGCAAAGTTTTTCGGCATATCCTAGGCTATGCATTAACGTCATTAGTTATATAATATTAGACAAAAGAATACAACTTATGAGTAAAATGCAAAAAAGTACGTTTTCCCATACTAATGTCCATACAAATTTCAATCGCAATGCGGAATACGGGGACGCAACCAATCGATCCCAAATTTTGCACAGTTGTTTTGGGCGCTAATATAGATTGAAAAAGCTTTGTTCCGGGTTGATACGATCAAATTTAGAGTTTCTCCATACAACGTTGACCCACTCTAGTGTGTATGTATGTGTGTGTGTGTGTGTATGTATGTGTGTGTGTGTGTGTATGTGTACAAAAAGGTCACCTCATTTTTAGATAGTAAATATGAACCGATTTCAACGACCTATGGTTCATTCGACGCGGTATATTGCCCCATTGTTTCCTATTGAAAATGGTTCAGATCGGTCCAGCCGTTCCGGAGTTATGGCCATTTAGGTGTTCCGGACCGGTACCCTAGGAAGGGGCCAGATATGAAAATGCAACAAACCCTTGCATGCGACCCATCAAACCACTGCATTTTTGATTATCTGATGAACGGGGAGTAGGAAAATGGTCTCAAACTATATCTGAACCGGTAGTGTTTCGGAACCGGTTCCAGGTGTCCCGCCGGAAGTGGCCAAATATAAAAGTGAACATAACCCATGCATACGACACGTCAAATAGCGGCATTTTCAATAACCAGTTTAATGGAAAGCAGGAAAGTAGTTTCAGACTATATTTGAACCGATAGTGTTCCAGAACCGGTTCCAGGTGTCCCGCCGGAAGTGGCCAACTAAAAAAGTGAACCAAACCCATGCATGCGACACATCAAACAGCGGATTTTTCGATAACCTGATGAACGGTAAGCAGGAGAATAGTTTCAGACCATATCTGAACCGGTTGTGTTCCGGAACCGGTTCCAGGTGTCCCGCTGGAAGTTGCCAATAAAAAAACAAACCCAGGCATGCGACACATCAAATTGCGGCTTTTGCGATGACCTGATGAACGGTAAGCAGGAAAGTAGTTTCAGACTATATTTGAACCGGTAGTGTTTCAGAACCGATTCCAGGTGTCCTGCCGGAAGTGGCCAACTAAAAAAGTGAACCAAACCCATGCATGCGACACATCAAACAGCGAATTTTTCGATAACCTGATGAACGGTAAACAGTAAAATAGTTTCAGCCCATATCTGAACCGGTTGTGTTCCGGAATCGGTTCCAGGTTTCCCGCCGGAAGTGGCCAATTAAAAAAGTCAACCAAACCCAGGCATGCGACACATCAAAGAGCGGCTTTTCGATAACCAGATGAACGGTAAGCAGTAGGATAGTTTCAGTCCATATCTGAACCGGTTGTGTTCCGGAACTTGTTCCAAGTGTCCCGCCGGAAGAGGCCAACTATAAAAGTGTACCAAACCCATGCATGCAACGCATCATGGTTTTTGATAACCAGATGAACGGTTAGCAGGACTATCTGAACCGGTTGTGTTCCGGAACCGGTTCCAGGTGTCCCGCTGGAAGTGGCCAATTAAAAAAGTGAACCGAACCCTGACTTGCGACACACCAAATAGCGGCTTTATCGATAATCAGATTAACGGTAAGCAGGAAAATAGTTTCAGACCATATCTGAATCGCTAATATAGTAAACTGACGAAGTTGAAGGGGTGAATCCTGCTGAATGCTTCTGATGATGACCGAAGAATAGTAGGTCGAAACGCTTAACGCTAAACAAGGTGTATATCACCGATAATCACCAATCAATCCTCTAAGTAACATATCTGAACCGGTTGTGTTCCGGAACCGTTTCCAGATGTCTAGCCGGAAGTGGCCAGTTTAAAAAGTGAACCAAACCCATGCATGCGAAATATCAAATCATCAAAAATGTTCGATAACCAGATAAACGGGCAGCAGCAAAATAGTCTTTGATCAAGCTCTGACCACACCTAAGATTACCGGCAGTGTTGCAGAATCAGGATTAGATGCATCGCTGAAATTACAACAAAACAAAATCGATGCAAGCGATACATATGCGTAAAAGAACAAAATTTTGATAAAAATTCAAGCGATCTTGCAAATCACACCATTTTCCTGAGGTTTAATTATACAGTAGGATGAATCAACGTTGTAAGGGAAAATTTTAATGTTATAGCACTTAAATTACTGCGCACAATTTTGATGCAACTGGTTGAGCCATCGCGCTCTTCAACACAGTTGAAATTTGAATGGGTTTTATTATGGGAAATTTTACTTGCTTGCACTTTTTTGTCAAATTTTACATGAATCTTATACTGCCGTTCCACGCCCAATTGTCCCATGTTATATACGAATCCCATATAACATGGGATAATTATGCGTAGAACGGCAGTATAACCAATGATAATAAAGTAAATGCTAAACTGTGCAGAAAACAAATTGCTGAAATGTCTTGATAATGTGCGGCATCCAGTGCTAGTGAAGGTGGTCAAGCAGTCAACTGAGAGGTTTAATATTTTTTGCAATTTCTCATCGAAATAGGCTGTTTTCCCTCACGCAACAGGAAAAGGCTGACTTTCTCACACCAAATTAGCAGTGTGGTAATGGTTCATTACAGCACTGATTTGCGTTGCGTAATGAACCATTACAGCACTGTTTTCAGTTTTGATCAACTTCTTGATGCTTCTGGACGCAGGTTTAAAAATTTCTGACAACTACACATCATAACCTGCTATGATCACAATTTCTTAAATATGGCTATGAACATCACTGCCGTTATTCTGCAAAGTGACGTAAGCGCCATTCAAAATGTCGATATTTTTTGGTATATTATATGTAATATCTGATGTAAAAATAACACTGTAGTATGCCTGCTGAATTAAAATGCAAGATCTAGTCGTAATCTATCACTTACGTCACTTTGCAGAATTACGGCAGATCAGTGTGGAGTTTGATGAAAAGGTTTTGTTTAAAATTATCCTCAAACCTTGCCTCAAGTAGTAATTTATAAAATTGCGAATAACGTTGTACGAAACTCGGTGCAGAACTCGATTTTTACAGCACTCATCGTAATTATCCAACTCGGCAAGCCTCGTTGGATAAATGTACGACTCGTGCTGTAAAAATCCTCATTCTGCACCTTGTTGCGTAAACTACTAATTCAGCTCTGCTTATACGTTTAACATTATACATAACATAGGAATAAGAGCCATCAATAAGTTTCCAAATTCGATTATGGCTTTGATAAGGTTTTTGCTTTTCTGAACAAGGCTGACACAAATTTCGATTTTCTCTTCGAAATTTTGGATCGGAATTCAACATTTTAAGGAAGGGCACAAATGAATAAACCAATAAATTTTTAAATTTTAAGGTGAACAGTCCTCCAGAAAATTTCTGGCTAGTGAAAACGGATCCGACGTAAACAGTGTTTCGGAGGCTATAGGCGAATGGTGTCCCCGAGCGCAATCAAGCCACCGTTCGCAAATGGAAGATCAACGACCAGCTTCAAACGAGTTTCCTCACTTTGGTGCAAATCCCCCCGTCAACAGCAGATGCAGATCGTTCATCAAAGAGCAAGCTAGTGTTCACCGTGAAACTCCACAGTTCAATAGCCGTTTACCAGAACGCGACGAAGATTGCTGCTCGCTAACTAGGAAACAGATAGCAGCCAGACAAGCCGTGTCCAAGAATCTGCCCCAGTTTTCCGGCAACCCAGAGGACTGGCCCCTATTTATTGCAACATTCAACAGTACTACGACAATGTGCGGCTACACGAACGATGAGAACATCTTTCGGCTGCAGAAAAGCCTGAAGGGGCGAGCCTTCGAAGCTGTGAAGAGTCGCCTGGTGCACCCTTCTAACGTCCCGGGTGTGTTGAAGACGTTAAAAATGATGTTCGGGCAACCAGAGGCTATTGTACACACGCTCATCGAGAAAATCAACTCCCTGCCGGCCATAAGAGAAGACAGGCTAGAGACACTAGTGGACTTCGACGTACATGTGGAGAATTTCTGTGCAACCGTGGACGCCTGCGGCCTGGATGAATACCTGTATAACACTACCCTCCTACATCAGCTTGTCAGCAAACTACCTCCAACGATCAAGCTGAACTGGGCACAATACAGGCTCTCTATTCCAGGAATCAACCTAGCAGCTTTCAGTTCCTGGTTGTATTTCCTTGCTGAAGCAGCAAGCACAGTGACTATTCCGAACATCGCCAATACAAGACCAGCTCGGAGTGAAAGTCGAGGCACGAAGAAGGGAAATGCCTTCGTAAACGCCCATTCCGAAAATGCTCCTGAAGAACCCCGTACATCTCACAGTTCAAATGGAAAGAATCCTAGTGCTAGCGGTGAATGCATTGTTTGTAAGGGAACTTGCAAAGCAGTCGACAAGTGTAAGCGCTTTCTGGAGTTTTCTCGAGATTCACGATGGGCTACAGTACGAGAGTTCGCACTTTGTCGACGTTGTCTCTGCCGCCACAATGGACTGTGTCAAGCCAAACCCTGCGGAAAGAACGGATGCCAGTTCAAACACCACGCGCTGCTGCACAACGACCAAAAACAGCAATCCACTGCGGAAACGCCGTCCTCTTCGACAGCAGTGTCTTCAGCAGCAGGCGGTAAGGATTTTCCAAACGCTACGACAAGCTCAACAGCGCACAGTTGTAACACGCACCAGACAAAATCAAGCGACATATTGTTTCGCTATCTTCCAGTAGTACTGCACGGCAAGCATGGATCGATCCGTACATTCGCTTTCCTGGACGATGGTTCGGATCTTACGTTGCTTGACGAAGAATTAGCCGACGAGCTAGGGCTGGATGGAGAAACACGATCGCTTTGTCTACACTGGACTGGCGGCACGCAGCGGCAAGAAGTGAAGTCCAAGGTCGTCGAAGTGGAAATATCCGGTGTACATAGTGGAGCCAAACGATTTGCGATCAACGGTGCACGAACAGTGAACGAGCTTTTGCTTCCATTCCAAACATTAGACATCGAGGAGCTGTAGTCGTTACACCCGCACCTGCAAGGACTTCCAGTCAGCTCATATCAAGGAGTTCGACCACGGATCCTGAGCGGACTTAAGAACCAACAGCTTAGCCTAGCCCTCAAGTGCCGGGAAGGTAAACCGAACGATCCTGTCGCCATCAAAACCCGACTCGGCTGGACAATCTGTGGTGGAGGAACATCGGAATCTGCAACCAGCCCAGTTCACTCACATTGCCGCCGGTGAGGACCATTGTCAGACGGACGAGAATCTTCACCAAGTTATCAAAGACTATTTCGCGCTACATAGCATGGGGATTATGAAGCCAACCAAAGCGCTGCTATCCGTCGATGATCAAAAGGCACAAGCTCTCCTTCAATCACAGACCAACTTTACTGGAGAACGCTACGAAACCGGCTTACTCTGGCGTTCCGAAGCGGTACGTCTGCCGGATATCCAAGCGATGGCACAACGACGTTTCCAGTGCCTGAAGAAACGTATGAACAAGGACGAAACGCTTGCCGAAACATTGAGGGAAAAAATGGCGGATCATCTGAACAAAGGTTACATACGAAAGCTATCCGATGACGAACTGAGCCAAAACCATCAGCGCGTTTGGTATCTTCCAGTGTTCCCAGTGACAAACCCAAATAAACCGGGAAAGGTGAGAATCGTTTGGGACGCAGCAGCCAAGGCTTTCGGAGTATCACTAAACTCTGTTCTGCTAAAGGGTCCTGATAATCTTTCCTCATTGTTCACTGTGTTGATCCGTTTCCGTGAGCATCTCATCGCCTTAACAGGAGATATCCGCGAGATGTTTCACCAAGTCCTTATTAGCAAGGAAGATCAACAGTGCCAGCGTTTCTACTGGAGAGACGATGACGGGAAACTTTCGGTATACGTCATGTGCGTCATGACCTTTGGCGCTTGCTGTTCACCAAGTAGCGCCCAGTATGCCATGAACCTGAACGCTACGCGCTTCGCTCAAAAGTATTCCGATGCAACAGAGGTTATCGAAAAGCAGCACTACGTTGACGATATGCTAGTGAGCGTTGACACTGAGGAGGAAGCAATCAAACTTGCAGAAGATGTAAGGTTCGTGCACTCGCAAGGTGGGTTCGAAATCCGAAACTGGACCAGCAATTCGCAACGGGTATTGGAAGCTCTACGTGGCAGCAACACCGAGGAAAAGAACCTGAACTTGTCACCCGAAATGCTGACTGAAAAAGTGCTTGGCATGTGGTGGTGTACAGCGTCAGATGTCTTCACCTACAAGATCGGCTGGGATCGCTACGATCGTGAGCTCTGGGAAGGTCATCGTCACCCTACGAAACGAGAGGTCATACGTATTCTCATGAAAATATCCTCTTGGGCTCATCGCACCGTTCCTAATGTTCCTCAAGATCCTGCTTCAAGAAATCTGGCGTAGCGGCATCCAGTGGGACAATATCATTGACGAGAACGCCTTCGCAAAGTGGCGCAGTTGGCTGCAGGTTCTACCACAAGTTGAACTAGTTCAAGTACCACGATGTTTCCGGCCTCAATTTGCTCCGGCATATGACGAAGTTCAACTGCACACGTTCGTTGATGCGAGCGAGAACGGCGTGGCTGCCGCGTGCTTCCTGAGATTCAAACGGAATAAAGACGTATGGTGTCGTTTAGTTGCAGCCAAAACAAGAGTTGCCTCCTTGCGATACCACTCGATCCCAAGACTTGAACTCATGGCAGCAGTCATTGGTACAAGACTCTCTACAACAGTTCTCGGTTCCTTGTCCTTCAACGTAAGCAAGCGCGTCTACCATTCGGATTCCAGATGCGTGATTTGCTGGCTGAATTCGGATCACCGCCGTTACACGCCATTCGTTGCCTGCCGAGTCAGTGAAATCCTAGAAGCAACAGAACAGAAGCAGTGGCGCTGGGTCCCGACGAAGCTGAACGTGGCAGACGACGCCACGAAGTGGGAGAAGTTTCCGGATATGACGCCAGAATCCAGATGGTTCATCGGGCCAGATTTCTTGCAGCTATCTGAAGAATTATGGCCAAGCCAACCGAACAAAGTTATCAAGACAGAAACTGAACTTCGGGCCTGCCTGTTAGCTCACTTTACATCGCCTGATCCAGCTATCAACGTCTCTTGCTGGAAGCGGATGCTTAAAGTAGCGGCACTTGTACATCGTTTCCCTGCAAACTGCCGTTTGAAGAAGCAGGGGATGCCAGCCCTCTTCGTAGCCCCATCTACCGATGAAATCCAGTCCGCTGAACGCTACGTCATCCGACAAGCACAACGTGAAGCGTATCCGGAAGAACCAGCTAGGAGAATAGCACAGACGAAAACCGTTCCCAAGACCAGTCCACTGTTCAAACTCACCCCTTGGTTGGACAACAATGGATTGATGAGGATGCGGGGAAGAATCGGTGCCTGTGCCCAGGCTCTAGAAGACGCCAAGAATCCGATTATTCTTCCACGTGATCACCACACTACCCGACTTATAATCGCACACTACCACAACAAATACAACCACCAGAACCACGAGACCGCTTTGAAGGAAATCCGACAGAGGTATTGTATACCTCGATTACGAGCGACTTATTCGAGGGTACGACACAACTGCCAACAATGAAAGAACCACCGTGCTGTACCACAGCCTCCAATTATGGCCGATCTACCTCCAGAACGACTTGATGCCTTCGCTCGACCATTCACACATATCGGCATAGATGATTTTGGACCGATGGAAGTAGTCGTTGGCCGTCGAGCAGAGAAGCGATGGGGAATGCTGATCACTTGTTTGACCACTCGTGCAGTCCACATCGAAGTCGTAAACACGTTGAGTACCGATTCCTGCATCATGGGTCTTCGTAACTTCGTAGCGCGTCGAGGTTCACCTAGGACGATCAATAATGACCGCGGGACTTGTCTCATCGGTGCGAGCCATGCACTGGCCGACGCGGCAATGGAAATCAATCACGATGAGGTGATGAAGGAAGTGATGACGTGATTCTCGCTTAGGCCAATAACCGAGGAATTCTCTGCGTTACTTCGAGAAATCACTAGGAGTTTGGACAGGGGAAATGGAGAGGTGTTGGGGATTTTGTCGTGGTAAACGAGTGTAATATTTTGATTCGCGATTAATAATGCGCTCGCGAAGAAATACCCTTCTAAACCTTGGACGACGAACGCGATCTATTGTGCCTCAAAACTCACCCTACATAAGTTATTCATTCGAACTAAGGAGAACACAATTCTAAACATCGACGCATCTGTAGTTTGCGTTTCCGCGCGAGACAATGCTGAACGCGATCAATTCACAAGTATAAACAAAATAACACGTGATAAATAAATCAGAAAGATCTTACCGCATGGTTCGCCGTCTATCTTTTACCGACCCTCTCTTTTTCCAGAAATTCATGCAATCTTTATTTGAGTCAAAACATTTATTCATTTGGACTAAAATATTACAAATGTCGACACCGAAGATAACGAACCATTCAATTTTTTGTGTTCATGCAAAAAATGAAAGGAAATTGTTTAACATGTGATAATGTAGGCCTTATAAGCGGATATCAATAAACTGCGCGCCCAATGGTCATTAAACAAAATGACTATAACAGTAACAAAATTAGCTCAAATTCGATGAACAACCAGACCACACTGATCCAGAGCCATGTAGTTTCACATACCAGATGAAATAAGTACATATATTTGATGATATTGTAGAGAAACCCCGTAACGTGGGTAGATCACCTTAGAATGGTGCGTTGCGGTGTAAGATCTACCAAACCAAATTTTGATCTTGATATTTACCGTATTTTTAAATATTCCAAGATCAAAGTTTGATGCTCTTTTCCTTGTGTTTTGTAGTATTTGTGTTTCAATGTACTGCTAATTAACATTGTATTTCAGCGGGATTCAGGTAAATGTATCGTACGATATAAATAATATTTTAAAAATATGTAACTGTGGCGAGCGTATCACTAATATGTAGCTTATTTAACGTACGATGTTAATATTATTTTATATTTCAGATTATCAACCGCAGAATCTAGTAATTCAACCAAATGCCAACAAGATGACTAGGAAACCTGGATGAATTGGGCAGACAACTGATTCGAAGCAGTCTAACAATGGTGTGCCTGAACGTTAACCAAGCGTATCCTTTGGAGTTTACCCTTCCACTAACAACACCCAAATTCCCGTGACACCTAGGCCTGAGAGATCGTAGAGTTGTCTACATTTTTCATAGGTGTCCAAAACTAACCATCCTTTCCCATTCCTCAGCAGTCGCAAGGACGTGGCCAGGACAGTGCTCGACCATTGGAGGATTGCGTCAATCTTGTCTAAGAGTCGGAGATTAATCCCAAATCTTTGTGCTTTGGTTCAGACGGGAAGGAGGCAACCCTCATAACAGCGGTCTAGGACTGTACCACCTACGAATTTGTGCGACTCGCTTAATGCTAATGCTAATGCTAATGCTAATGCTAACAGTCCTCCAGAAAATTTCTTACCAAACCCGATGAGTTAAGCGGTTTTGCTTGATTGTTTGAGTATTTTTTTCATCAAATACATTTATTATTTATCAACTCCACCCCCTCATTGACGAACGAGCACTGTGACAAAAGAAGAAAATGATATTTGTTCCGTTCTAGAGTATATTCAGAATTCAGGAATACTTCGGCTTATGGCGACGGAAATATCTTAGAGTACATATTCGACGAGAAAGGCGCTATCACCACTAGGTGGATTAATCTGGGTTTTTCCATAAAACGTTGGTCCATCCTACTATACATTTACACCGCAGGAATCTGAAATGGTGTGGTTTGAAGAGATCGCTTTGGTCACAATTTTTCTCTTTTGCATATATGAAGACTTTGACCATTTCTTCACTTATAATCTTACCCAACGTTTACATGCTATCAAAAAAGCCATAATTTGATTTATCGCTTTTACATTTATTTTGTTCACTTTTATAATTCCGCTATTTGATGTGCAGCTAGCATGGGTTTTGTTAAATTTTACGTTTGACCACTTCCGGCGGGACACCTGAAACCGATTTCGGTTGTCTCAAATGTGGTCTGAGACTATGTTGTTGTCAACTGTTCATCGGGTTACCTGGCTATTTTCTTGCTAACAGTTCGGCAAATTTTCCAAGAAGTCGCGATTTTATGTACCACATGCATGATTTTTGTTCACTTCTATTAAATAACTTCCGATAGAACACCCGCAACTGATTCCGAAGTATTATTACATACAAGTTCAAGATGTGGCCTGAGACTATTTTCTTGTTGACCGTTCATCAGATTATCAAAAACGCCGCTATAGTTTAGTTCCCTACTATATTTTACCACTTCCAACGCGTTACTCGTCTTGTCACCAGTTCTGGAACACTACTGGTTCTCCCAAATATGGTCTGAGATAATTTGTTGGTTAATTGTTTATCTTGTTACTGAATAAGTCATTGATATGCCGCATGTATTGGTTCTCTTTTACATTTGACTATTTCTGGCGGGACACCCGTAATGGTTCCGGAACACACTGATATGGCAATTTTCTTGCAACTGTTTATCATGTTACCTAAAAGCCGTGATTTGAGGTATCGCATGCATGGGCTTGGTGTCACTTCCGGCCCGGAACCTGTTGCGGAACACTACCGATAGTCTCTTAAATAGTCTGAGCCTATTTGCTTGCTTAAGTTTATTAGGTTTTCAAAAAAGCCATGGGTTTGGTTCAATATTATATTTAGCTGCTTTCGGAGGAAAATCCGGAACTAGTTTCGGCACTACTGACAGTCCATAATGTGGTCTTAGCCTACTTTCTCAATAACCGGTCATCAAGTTATCGAAAAAGCCGCGATTTGATGGGCCGCATGCAAAAGTTTTGTCAACTTTTATATACGGCCACTTCTGGCGAAAAACCCGGAACCGGTTCTGAAACACAACCGGTTCAGATATGGTCTGAGACTGTTTTCTTGCTAACTGCTCATCAGGTTATCGAAAATGCCGCAGTTTGATGTGTCGCATGCACAGGTTTGGATCACTTTTATATTTGACCACTTCCAACGGGGCATCCGGAACCGGTTCCGATACACAACCGGTTCAGATATGGTTTGAGTCTTTTTTCATGCCAACCTTTCATTGGGTTATCAAAAAAGTCGCGCTTTGATATATCGCATACATGGATTTGGTTCACTTTTATATTTGGCCACTTCTAGCGGGACATCCGGAACCGGTTCCGGAACACTACCGGTTCAGATATGGTTTGAGACTGTTTTCTTGCTAACTGTTCATCAGGTTATTGAAATTGCCGCAATTTGATGTGTCGCATGCATGGATTCGGTTCACTTTTATATTTGGCCACTTCCAGCGGGACATCCAGAACCGGTTCCGGAACACTACCGGTTCAGATATGGTCTGAGACTGTTTTCTTGCTAACTGTTCATCAGGTTATCCAAAATGCCGCAGTTTGATGTGTCGCATGTATGTGTTTGTTACATTTTTGTGTATGGCCCCTTCCAAGGGTACTGGCCCGGGACACGTAATTGGCCATAACTCTGGAACGGCTGGACCGATCTGAACCATTTTCAATAGCAAACAATGGGACCAGATTCCGCGTCGAATGAACCGTCGGTCATTAAAATCGGTTGAGGTTTACTGCCAAAAAGTGATGTGAGTTTTTTTGTACACATACACACACACATACACACACACATACACACACACAGACATCACCTCAATTCGTCGAGCTGAGTTGATTGGTATATGTGACTTGACCCTCCGGGCCTTCTATCAAAAAGTCGTTTTTGGAGTGAACATATAGCCTTTCCAGTACACTTAGTGTACGAGAAAGGCAAAAAACTTCAGCAGATGAAAATAGGATATTGGTTCCCTTATTAAACATGTGGCTCCCATTTTCATCATACGAAAAACAAAGCAATGGAGCGCTGTTTGTTTTGTTTCTGTTTCGCAGTTTATTTTTGTATTTTTTGTAAGAAGTAAGCACGCACAAACATAAAACCCCAATTAATCCACCTAGCGGTGATGGTGCCTTTCTCGTGCTTTAAAATATCCTTTCAACAAAACTCGAGCGACATGTTGATGACATCGACATAAATACAAAATGAAAACTGCTTGCTAAAACTACTCAATATGGATACATTCTATATTAGCATAACATCCAATATTCAGAAAATATAAGACAACGATCCAAAACTCAAACCAAACAAGTGTCATGAAGCCGCAAAATTTTGAAAGGTCATTTTAGATTTTCCGGTCATCATTTTATGACTCCGCATATCTACCCTAACTAAACTAACCGCCATCTTGAACATTGAGACACCATCTTGGATGTTCTGGTATTCATTTTTGGACTCTGCACCTAAAATTACATAAAATAGTCGCCGTATTGAATTTTGGCATGTCGTTTATGATTTCCTGGTTACCAGTTTTGGACGAAGACCTGCATTCTTCCCCATTCAAACTATAGTCATATTGCAGACCTTGTGAAACAGCGCACAGCTTTGGTTTTCTGATTACAAATTTTGATTTCTGGACATATTTTCATACAAAATATGCCCATAATGCAAGAATTAAAAATCCTATAAAATAGGCACTAACTTGAATACTGGGCCATTATCTAGGACTTTGGACCGCTATCTTGGATACTCTGGTGGACTTCGAACATATTTCCCATACCAAAAACACTTATTTTACCTAGTTTTAGAGCTCAATATTCCTTAAAACAGCCACCATCTTCTGTTGACGCGATCAAATTCTTATTTTTCCATTCAACGTTGACCCATCTTCTATCTATATATATAAAAGTCAATGTATGTATGTTTGTATGTAAATTTGTATGTTTGTATGTTTGTATGTTTATTTGTTTGTATGTATGTATGTATGTTCCAGCATAACTCTGGAACGCCTCAACCAATTTCAACCAAATTTGGTATACACATTTGTTAGATTAAGGGGGTGGTTATAAGGGTATTGAAATTCAAGATGGCGGCTCGGATTCCAAGATGGCGGCCAAAACGTCAGAAGGCATGCTATTCAACGGTAAATCTTTGCCGGATACTATGATATATGGGTATCTATCGATCGGGCTTGATGAGAAGAAGTCAAAAATAGATATTCGACGCCATTTTAGAATCCAAGATGGCGGGCTACAATCCAAGATGGTGGACCATATTCCAAGATGGCGGCCATAGAATGGTGGTTTGAGCTATGACACCATGCAATATGGGTATCTATCGATCGGGCTTGATGAGTAGAAGTCAAAAATCAATATCCGACGCCATTTTGGAATCCAATATGGCGGACCATATTCCAAGATGGCGGCCATGGAATGGTGGTTTAAGGTATGACACCATGCAATATGGGTATCTATCGATCGGGCTTGATGAGTAGAAGTCAAAAATCAATATCCGACGCCATTTTGGAATCCAATATGGCGGACTATATATCCAAGATGGCGGACCATATTCCAAGATGGCGGCTATGGAATGGTGGTTTGAGCTATGACACCATGCAATATGGGTATCTACCGATCGGGCTTGATAAGTAGAAGTCAAAAATCAATATGCGACGCCATTTTGGAATCCAAGATGGCGGACCATATTCCAAGATGGCGGACTATATTCCAAGATGGCGGCCATGGAATGGTGGTTTGAGCTATGATACCATGCAATATGGGTATCTATCGATCGGGCTTGATGAGTAGAAGTCAAAAATCAATATCCGACGCCATTTTGGAATCCAAGATGGCGGCAATATTCCAAGATGGCGGCCATGGAATGGTGGTTTGAGCTATAACACCATGCAATATGGGTATCTATCGACCGGGCTTGATGAGTAGAAGTCAAAAATTAATATCCGACGCCATTTTGTAATTCAAGATGGCGGACCATATTCCAAGATGGCGGACTATATTCCAAGATGGCAGCCATGGAATGGTGGTTTGAGTTATGATACCATGCAATATGGGTATCTACCGATCGGGCTTGATAAGTAGAAGTCAAGAATCAATATCCGACGCCATTTTGGAATCCAAGATGGCGGGCTATAAATCCAAGATCGCGGACCATATTACAAGATGGCGGTCATGGAATGGTGGTTTGAGCTATGACACCATGCAATATGGGTATCTATCGATCGGGCTTGATGAGTAGAAGTCAAAAATCAATATCTGACGCCATTTTGGAATCCAAGATGGCGGACCATATGCCAAGATGGCGGCCATGGAATGGTGGTTTAAGGTATGACACCATGCAATATGGGTATCTATCGATCGGGCTTGATGAGTAGAAGTCAAAAATCAATATCCGACGCCATTTTGGAATCCAATATGGCGGACTATAAATCCAAGATGGCCGACCATATTCCAAGATGGCGGCTATGGAATGGTGGTTTGAGCTATGGCACCATGCAATATGGGTATCTATCGATCGGGCTTGATGAGTAGAAGTCAAAAATTAATATCCGACGCCATTTTGGAAACCAAGATGGCGGACCATGTTCCAAGATGGCGGACTATATACAAAGATGGCGGCCATGGAATGGTGGTTTGAGCTATGATACCATGCAATATGGGTATCTATCAATCGGGCTTGATGAGTAGAAGTCAAAAATCAATATCCGACGCCATTTTGGAATCCAAGATGGCGGCCATGGAATGGTAGTTTGAGCTATGGCACCATGCAATATGGGTATCTATCGATCGGGCTTGATGAGTAGAAGTCAAAAATAATATCCGACGCTATTTTGGAATCCAAGATGGCGGACCATATTCCAAGGTGGCGGACTATATTCCAAGATGGCGGCCATGGAATGGTGGTTTGAGCTATTATACCATGCAATATGGGTATCTACCGATCGGGCTTGATGAGTAGAAGTCAAGAATCAATATCCGACGCCATTTTGGAATCCAAGATGGCGGACTATAAATCCAAGATGGCGGACCATATTACAAGATGGCGGTCATGGAATGGTGGTTTGAGCTATGATACTATGCAATGTGGGTATCTATCGATCGGGCTTGATTAGTAGAAGTCAAAAATCAATATCCGACGCCATTTTGGGATCCAAGATGGCGGCCATGGAATGGTGGACTGAGCTATGATACAATGCAATATAGGTATCTATCGATCGGGCTTGATGAGTAGAAGTCAAAAATCAATAGTGAACGCCATTTAGAAATTCAACATGGCGGACTATAATCCGAGATGGCGGCCATGGAATGGTGGTTTTAGGCATGACTCCATGCAATATGTGTTTCTATCGATCGGGCTTGATGAATAGAAGTCAAAAATCAATACTCGACGCCATTTTTTAATCCGAGATGGCGAACCATAATCCATGATGGCGGACTATATTCCAAAATGGCGGATCATTATCTAAGTTGGAGGTTTGATCTATGATATTATGCAACATGGGTATCTTTCGATCGGGCTTGATGAGTAGAAGTTAAAAATCAATATCCGACGCCATTTGAGAATTCGAGATGGTGGACCATAATCCAAGATGGCGGACCATATTCCAAGATGGCAGCCATGGAATGTTGGTTTGAGCTATGACACCATGCAATATGGGTATCTATCGATCGGGTTTGATGAGTGAAAGTCAAAAATCAATAGTCAACGCCATTTAGAAATACAAGATGGCGGACTATAATCCAAGATGGCGTCCATGGAATGGTGGTTTGAGTCATGACACCATGCAATATGTGTTTCTATCGATCGGGCTTGATGAATAAAAGTCAAAAATCAATACCCGACACCAATTTGGAATCCAAGATGGCGGACCATAATCCAAGATGGCGGCCATGGAATGGTAAACTGAGCAATGATACTATGCAATATGGGTATCTATCGATCGGGCTTGATGAGTAGCAGTTAAAAATCAATATCCGACGCCATTTTGCAATCCAAGATGGCGGACTATAAATCCAAGTTGGCGGACAATATTCCAAGATGGCGGTCATGGAATGGTGAATTGAGCTACGACACCATGCAATATGGGTATCTATCGATCGGGCTTGATGAGTAGAAGTCAAAAATCAATTTCCTACGCCATTTGGGAATCCAAGATGGCGGACCATAATCCAATATGGCGGCCATGGAATGGTAGATTGAGCTATGATACCATGCAATATGGGTGTCCATCGATCGGGCTTGATGAGTAGAAGTCAAAAATCAATATCCGACGCCATTTTGGAATCCAAGATGGCGGACCTTAATCTAAGATGGCGGCCATGAAATAGTAGATTGAGCTATGATACCATGCAATATGGGTTTGATAAGTAGAAGTCATAAATCAATATCCGACGCTATTTTGGAATCCAAGATGGCTGCCATGGAATGGTGGTTTGAGCTATGATACCATACAATTAGGGTATCTATCGATCGGGCGTGATAAGTATAATTCAGAAATCGATATCCGACGCCGTTTTGGAATCAAAGATGGCGGACTATAATCCAAGATGGCGGACCATATTCCAAGATGGTGGCCATGGAATGGTGGTTTGAGCCATGATACCTTGCGATATGGGTATTAATCAATCGGGCTTGATAAATAGAAATTTCAAATCGATATCGAACGCCATTTTGGAAATCAAGATAGCTAACTGAAAATTATTAGTTTACCATAAAAATTTAACAGCCTCTGGCAACTTTTTGCGTTGCAACTGTATGGAGGACTGAGGAACATCGGCGGCAGAAAGCCGCCGATGTTCCGAAAGTCCGATGCGCCGTGTTTGCGTCAATTCACTTCTAGGCGAACAGCATATCTAAGCATTTGCCCGGTAGAATGCGAACATAGGTGTTTTCCCAAGCAAGCGTTTACATGTTGTAACGCAATCATATGTCTACTGATTGAGGTTTGAAACCACGGCTCCTCAATTTGATAGGACACAGACACTCAACGAAAACTTATCTGAAACGCCCATGTTTTATTTTTGTTACATTTCTCTATGAAACCTGAGATGTATATTTACCTTTAACACTTTCTCAAAGTGCCGTTGCAAAATGGTGAGAGCACATGATTTAGCTTCAATTTATTTTGAACTGTTTGTTGACAGAGTAAAACATGAAGAATCATAATTTACATTAAAAGCTATGAAACTAATAAATCTAGCAATCGCCATGCACTGTTGGCAGAAACGAAAATAAAATTTAAGTTATGGTATTGAACTTGGCCTATCTCTTTTCAGCTTAGTGTTTATCTTTTGAACACCGCTTCTGTTTTTAATTAAACGGCTTTTTTGATTTTCATTCCATAAATTTGTATATTGTGCGGCCAACACAATGGCACACTATGCCGTAGAATTGTATCAGTAGTTATAAAGTTTAGTATACTTAGTATGCTTTGGAATTCTAGGTTTTTGACAGTTTTTCATATGGCTTTTATGTCACCTGGAATCTCTTCATCTTCAGCATGGTCTTGCGGAAAACCGGCACCCATTCGGCTAAATGGGACTTCGCATTTGCTTCAATCCTCCTCAATAAATAAACCCGAGCAAAGCCGGGTCATTCAGCTAGTCCTGCTATAAATTTACACCTTAGGAATCTAAAATGGTACGATTTGATGAGATCGCTTTAGTTTTGTCTATATTTTGTTCTCATATATAAGAACTTAGACCTATTCGTCACTGTTGTTTATACCTAATGTTTATCAGGCCATTAAACAAAGTCACGATTTAATTTTTCACATGAACGTTGGTTCTGCCACACAACAGCCAGTCTCTAATGTGATCTAAGGCTATTTTCTTGTTAACCGTTCATTAGATTATCAAAAAATCTGCGATCTGATGTGTCGTATGTATGGGTTTGGTTCATTTTTATATTTGGTAATTTCCGGTGGGATAGCCGGATCTGATTCCATGAGTCATGGACCATGACACTGCCGGTTGTCCCAACTATGGTCAGGGAATACTTATTTTATTGCTATTTATTCACCTTTACCTAATCACCGCGATTTGATATATCGCATGAATGGGTTTGCTTCACTTTTACTTCTAACCACTTTCGAAGCCACAGCTGAACCCACAACACTACCGGGAATCTAATGTGGTCTGACGCTATTTTTCCATCAGGTTGTCGATAAGTCGTGATCAGTCTTGTTAGAGATCACACTCATTTGAACCTTTTTGTCGATATTCGGCCTCCTTTGTCTCCGACATTCGCAACACAAGCAATCAAACTACTGTTCGATACAAAAATGTCAAACGAATGCACTTCACCACGATAGCGGCTCCGGGAGACGGTTCGGCTTTTGTTATTCCTGTCTTCTTCCATAATAAGAGCTATGTTGCCCATCTGTGTGTCGTATTCAATGCAACATGCAATAATAAACTAATATTAACATTCATAATCGGAATTGGCTGAAAATCTATGCGTAAAGCTAGAATTAGACACATGTCATCGTGTCAGATGACATTGATTTGACCCTTTCTTATGTTTATTGATCTTCGTTCTACTGCTCGTGTTGTGTGTAGGTAAGAGGTAACGATAGCGCACGAATGTAACAAAGCAGACTGACACCCGACTGCAGCAACGAAGTGAAGGTAGTAAAAAGTGTCGAATGTTTACAAAACTGGTCGTGATTTGATGTACCGCATCCAAGGGTTTGGTTAAATTTTACATTTTACTACCCGGATCTGATTCCGGGTAACTACCGGCTGAACTAAATATGGTCTAACATTATTGTCATGTTAACTGCTCATCGGTTAACCAAAAACGCTGCAAATTGAAGGTGTCACATGCAGGGTTTGACAATTTCAACGGGACTCTCGGAACCAATTCCGGAACACTACCAGTTGTCTTCAGTGTGACGTAAGGCTATTCTCTAGCTAACTGTTCATCAGGTTATCGCAAAAGCCACGATTTGATGTGTCACATGCCTGGATTTGGTTTACTTTTACATTTGGCCTCTTCCGGCCACTCAAAACCGATTCCGAAACACTTGCTGGCCGTTCATTAGGTAATCCGCCAGGAATTTGTCCAGAAATCTCTCTAGGGATTTCTCCAGGCATTCCTCCGGGAAATTCTACAGGAATTCCTCCAGAGTTTCTTCTAAGAATTCCTCCAGAAATTCATCTAATGGGTTCCTCCTGAAATTCCTCTACGGATTCCTTGAGGAATTCATGCTCGTCCCTCCCTGACCGAAAAGCTGGCTAAACCCTTGAAACTCCTCCGGATTTTTTTAACTTCTGTTATTTATTTAGAAATGTATTCAGAAATTCCTTTGAATTTTTTTGTGAAATTTCTTTAAAAATTCTATTGTTCATTTATTTGGACAGTTCTTTGACAACTTCTTTGAAAAGTGTTTTGGGAATTTCTATGGCGATTTCGTTTGAAAGTCCTTCTGCTAATCCTTTTGGAAAATTATCAAGAATTTTCCTGGTAATTTCATCAGAAATATCTTTGAGATTTTCATATTCTGATTTATCGACCGTATTCTATTAATAATTTGATGATTTTGTGGCTATATTCCTTTTGGAGTGCGAATTCCGAAAAAGCTACCGATCGATAGAATTTGTGATGAAAACAGAACAATACATAGGCAGTCGGGTACCTGAAACTTTTGCCAGTCTTGGTAAGGTGGTATTAACTACCAACCAAGCCGATCTGTTTAAAAGCACAGGTCGTACGACAGAAGTTTCACGCATTCGATGTATTCGTTCAATACATGGCCTAATTGCCTAATTTCACCTTCTGTAAAATTTTCACACTTGTTCGCTACTTAGCGAATACTATCATATCTATCACTATCCACTTTGATCTCTACTCCCTTATACTATGAGTAGAAAAAGACCCATATAGCCGAAAAATCATCAAATTATTTGAGATTTTCTTTGACAATGAATGGTCCAAGTAATTTATAGAGGAGTCACCAACAAAGTTTTCCATTGTTTTTTGAAAATAGTTTAGTGATTAAATTTTAAAGGAACTACTTAAGGATTGATCTTGTAAAAGGAATGCATAAGTAGTTCTCAAATAATTTCCGAAGTAATGCACATATCAATGCACATGAGGGTGTCCCAAAATAGAAAAAGTGTCAAAAAGTTAACTTGCTCACTCTTAGAATGATAGATTAGGGTCCTAGCAACAATAGTTCCACACATAAAAACTCAATTAAAAAATATTTAGAGGTTGCACGCATCGGTTTTATGAAAAATGGACGATTTTAGGTATTTTTACCATTAAAATGCTAATATGAGTTGAAAAATAAAAGAAATAAAAGTCATCAATCAAAGTTAATCATAGTTCAGGTCCCGCAAAAAAAGTTTGGAGGGAGTTTAGGTCATCAAAGCTGATTTTATATATTTGGCAAAGGTTAAAATATCAAAAAATCACGATTTTTTCACCAAATTCTTTAAAAATGCTCAATTTATAAGGATTTTGAAATTTTTCCTGTGATTTGCAATCCCTTATTTTATAGCAAATTTTGTGTAGATTATTTCGGCTGAAGTCAGTTTTGAGCTATCTCCTTCATGAGTTGAGATATCGGCTTAAAAATGATAACACAATCAATGAAAAAATCGGATTTTCTTATGTTATTTGTTTTTGTTCATTAGTTTCTATGACTACCATGCAAAAAAAGCAAATAACAAGTGTTTGACATGTTATGTTATGCAAGTACATTTTTGAAGATTTCCAGAAACAATTGTACTTTGATAATTTTACATTGATTGAGCTTAACGGTTCAAAGAAAGACTCAAAAAGTGACTCGCTGCGAAATTTTAATAATATAAGTGATCGCAAGTGAGACAATCAAATTCCATGTGTGAAGTTCTATGATATATTTTGAGTGATGTGTAGATCGCTCAACAATGTTTACCTTTTTTAAATAGCTTTTGGTGCTCTTGTTATGCAAACAAATAGGTTCTTTCAAGTTATACCAGAACTAGTGCTCTATCATTGAAAACAACTAAAATGCAAATAAAATAGCTAATAAAACTGTAAGAAATAAAACTATAGTTTCATAGTTTCAGCCAATCGACATAAACATTTAAATATGTGCATGGAAATGACTGGCCTAATATGTTACAAGAGGTGTTAACCTAAGAAATGTCAATGTTGAAATCTTTCTGCTGCGCAGCTTACTTGTTAAAACAAAATTTTCAACCAAAATAACAAGTTTTGAATCGATGGCATGCTTTTGTTATTTGTTCAACAGATGAAATCTAAGAAAAAAAAATATTTTCGTATTCACAAAGAGGGTGTGAAAAGATATGTTCAGCATATGTAGATACAGGGGATACTCAAAATAACTGGGACAGGTAAAATTTTCACTTTTCGAAAAATGTTCAACTCGCTGTAACTTTTCGAAAAGGGCATCAAATATTCTTAAATTTTTACTGTAAGTTCATCAACTAGTTGTGTATCAGTGGTTCAAATTTGGAAATGATCGGGAAATTCTACACGAAGTTATAATGATTCTAGAAAAAGGTATAATTATCCGATAGCCAACTTTGAGCTGTTATATCTCCGGATTCAATGAACCGAATGTAATAAAATTTTGTTCATTTATGGCTAATATAATAAACTTTGAAAAACAGTTGACTTCATTTGAAATTATTATTAAGAAAAAAAGTTATAGCGATTTTATTTATTCTATGTTTTTTTTAGTAAATTTATCTATTTTTCATATGCATCCCATTACTTTTTCAATTTAATGCCGGCTATTTGGTTGCTTTCCTTTGAAACATAAATATATTCAAGGCAATTAGAGGGAATTTAAATGAACTATAATTACTATCTCGAATTTTGAAACGATGACGAAGTTTTGGATAAATTGGTGTTAAATTAGGAAAATTATCTAATCGTTATAAGTTTCTTTCGTGTAAAGAATTTTGAGTTTAGTCAAATGTTTTTAATAGCTCATTATATAAGTCGTAAATGATCAAAATTTCACTGCATTCGGTTCATTGAATCCGGAGATATAACAACTCAAAGTTGGCTATCGAATAATTATACCTTTTTCTAGAACCTTTATTACTTCGTGTACAATAGCCCGATCTTTTCCAAATTTTGACCACTGATACACAACTAGTTGATGAACTTACAGTAAAAATTTGAGAATATTTGATGCCCTTTTCGAAAAGTTACAGCGAGTTGAACATTTTTTGAAAAGTGGAAATTTTACCTGTCCCAGTTATTTTGAGTATCCCCTGTATAAAACGATGATTAACTCTCAAAACCATTACATATTGTTACTGTCATGCAGTATTAACCAGTAATGATCAAAGCAACCCAATTATAGAGTTTTGCATCGAAATTTAACCTAAATTTTCTCTCCGAGAGAGAAAAGAACGGCAACGAATGGGAATCAAAACAAACCACCGGAAAATGTCAAAATTCGCGTGAGAGGGAAAAGGAAAGGACGAGCGAGAATGAACCGAAAGTTCATTCATGACGTCACCTTGCAAAATGTAATTCCTGAAATTCTTCAAAAATGAACACTTGCACGTACTATTATGTCAAACATTTGTCGTGTGTTGTTTTAATTGCATGGTAGTCATGGAAACTAGTGAACAAAATCGATTAACGTAAGAAAACACGACTTTTCATTGATTGTGTTATCATTATTATACCGATATCTCAGCTCATGAAAGAGATAGTTCAAAACTGTCTTCAGCCGAAATAATCTACACAAAATTTGCTAGGGTATCGCGCCACTTGGGCGGTGGCTTCTATATTCGTCTGTTTTCCACTATAACTCAGTCAATTTTGAACCAATTGACTTGAAATATTGTACACGGGTAGATACTATACCTATCTCACCACATTCCAAAAGTTGTGTCAATTGGTTCAAATTTGAATGAGTTATAGTGGAAAACAGACGAATATAGAAGCCACCGCCCAAGTGGCGCGATTCCCTATAGAATAAGGGAATTGCGAATCGCAGGAAAAATTTCAAAATCCTAATAAATTGAGCATTTTTGAAAAAAAAAAATGGTGAAAGAAATCGCGATTTTTTGATATTGTAACTTTTGCCAAATATATAAAATCAGCTTTGACGACCTAAACTCCCTCCAAACTTTGTTTGCAGGACCCAGAACTATGATTTACTTTGATTGATGACTTTTATTTCTTTTATTTTTCAACTTGTATTAGCATTTTTTTTTGGTAAAAATACCAAAAATCGTCCATTTTTCATAAATCGATGCGTGCAACCTCTAAATATTTTTTGATAAAGTTTTCATGTATGGAACTATTGTTTCTAAGACCCGTGTGCCTTCGAATATTTTTTCATTATTTCCATATTATGATTGAATGATATGACAATTTCCCTTCAATTTCACCAATACAACACTAATGTATTGTTACCATGTCAAAACGCTCATTAAAAAACATTTAAAAGTATCATTTTGACACTAAAGCGTGTTTACATGAAGCGATTTTCTGCTCGTTTACTGCATTCATAGTCAAAAAACGAAAACTGCGCTAAGGTGGTTTAAGCGATAAACTAAATGTAGTAAGTAACGTTTTTATTCCACCAAGAAGCAATTATATTCACATATCGTCGGTTTCCTGCAATAGGGGCACAACTCAAAAAATGTGAATTTTCAGAATAAGCGTTTCAAAATTGGTAATGTTGAAGCACCTTCTGCATGTTCACTTTTTTCTCTCATCATTTGGCAGAAGTAAACGAATTTTGATTATTGTATCAAGGAAAGGGACTGAAGGACTACCTGTTTCATGAGTTTTGGATTACTATTTTTCATCGACTATTGAAAAAGTTGACTGATTTTGAGTCGTGCCTTTAATGCGGAAAATTTGTGAAAATGAGAAAAACTCGTGTTTCTCAACGAATTTCGGAACGGGTCTTTGTGAGATGAAAGTTTACATAGTTTTTTATCATTTGCCTTCAAAATCTCAAAAATGACAAATTTTGAGTTGTGCCCCTATTGCAGGAAACCGACGATATCAGGTATCTATTTTGCATTACCGAAGTAAGTTTAACAAGAAAGTACGATTACTCGTACTTTTTAATTGAAACAAAAAGGCACGGCAAATGGGTACCCTAAAAATCAATGGTCTCCATTCACCGTGCCCCATATTGTCCCATATATCTAGAAAAAATCGAAAATGTGAACATTCGTTTTTCTAATAAAATCTTGCAAGTTATTACTTGAAATGAATTTGAACGAAGAAAATTTCCTTGGCTGGGTTGTTTTGATCATTTTTAAACAAAGTAGAATAAAATTTCTCATACACGGTTAATGGGTCCCTACTACCACGGTGAATGGTGACCTACCACGGAATTAGGCGACCCTACTACCCTTTACTCTTATCACCAAATTTTGTGAAAAATTTCCTGCTTCTGTGGATATTGCTTTAATTTTAACCTTAATGAAGGCAATTAAAAGCGGCACCAACAATGTTTATAAGACTGGTGTCAAATGACAGCCCTTATTTGCCCCGTGGATCTAAGAGGCCACGGTGAATGGTGCCTTGACGGTATGTCTTGCTTATTTGCATATTCTTGATAAAAAGGATAAACACCACTTATTGGTTGA
>NC_085137.1:251226744-251270232 GCF_035046485.1 Aedes albopictus | reverse complement strand
TTAATCTGTAATCGATTATGCTTATGTCTTGTCGATTACCGGTACCGATTAATCGGCTATAATTAATCGATTAGTCCTAATGATCGATTATATTTTTATTGTTTTTTCCCCAAATCTTAACACATTATAATACAAATGCAACGAATAGTCGCGATTTAGCTGTATTTACTTAAATAAGTCGAGTCGAGTCAAGTACAAGACACTGAAGACGACCTTACAGTTGAGGTCGAAATACGTATCTGTCAAAGGATGCAAATTCTTAGTGGAATTCAAAGAAACCGTACTTAACCCGATTTTCTTTTATTTACAGATATTCCCCTAACAAGCCCAGGTTAATCATCATGTATTTACTTGATTCAGAAGCACGAGAAATGGATAGGACAGGTATCCTTTGGGAGGACATGTCCTTTTTTCGGCTCTCCTATTACAGTGACCACCAAACTGATAATAAATTATAATATGGTCCCAAGTATGGTCCTCTGAAATATTATTTAACGACAATTATATTTTTTCCAATATTACTCCTTAGTGAATGCAAATTATTTAGTTGAGTTAATGATTTTTGTTTTCCACAGAAGCATAAATGAACAACATTTTTATATAATTCAAGATTGTTTACTCTGAATTTATCCCTATTTTTTTCAATTTTGGGCCAGTAAATAAATTAATCCGAAAAAAATTGATACCATGTGAATTTTCTCAAAGTAGGGTCTGGGACCATTTGGGCAGGAGCACCTATTTTGGGCACTTGCTGCTATAACTCAATTAATTTCAATCCGATTGATTTGAATTTTTGCACATGGCTAGATACTGTGCGTATCTGATCGTGTCTCAAAAATCAAATCAATCGGTTTAAAAATGACTGAGTTAAAGCAGCAAGTGCCCAAAATAGGTGCTCCTGCCCAAATGGTCCCAGACCCTACTGAGTTCGAATATTCTCCATATTTTCTTCAACTGGATTCCGAAAAATATTTAAAATTGTGTTGACTGTGTATAATTTTCCAAAATATTGAAAATATGTTCCAATAATTTTCGAAACTGCATGTGTGAGTAAGCAACGGACCACCACCAGCAGAACGGCCGAGCCAGTTTGGAGGATTTCCATAAAAACTCCTGTGAAAAATGCCATGATCAACTTCGAGAGGAATACTTGAAAGAATTCCGGTAGAAATCCTTGGGAAGATTTCCAAAGCAAATCTTGAAGACTTCCCAAAAGAATTTTAGAAAGACTTCAGGAAAGAAATCCGGAACAGGCATTTAGGAGAATTCTGGTTAGAGCATATGGAAAATCTTCGAGTGTAACCCTTGGAACAATGTAGTAAAAAGCATTGGAAAATCATGGAAAAAGTTCATCAGAAATCTGTAGAAGATTTGCGGTAAATGCCTCTTAAAAAAGGATTAATACTATGAAAAACTCTGGGAGAAGTTCTTTGAATAATTCCGGAAGATGACCCTGGAAGAATTCCGGATGGTAGGAATCTGTGGGAGAAATCTACAGAAAGTTTTTGTAAAGAACTTTTTGAGAAATTCCAAAAGCATAAATTAATGTTATAATTCCGGAGCAATTTTTTCACATTAAGCTGGGATGAACCTTTACGAGAATTCCAGGATAAATGCTTGAAAAAGCTCGAGGATCAATGTTTACAAGATAGTTCCAAAGAGAACCCATGGAAGAATTCCGGAAGCATTTTCTGTGATAATTTTGAAGTGAGTCACTGGAAGTAATTTAAAGAAACTTTCCGGAAAATTCCGGAAAGAATCCTTGGCAGAATGTTAAGGGGAGCTAAATCTTAAAAATCTCTGAACATTTTCGAGAAAATGTTTAGAATATTTGTGTGAGAATCTCTGGAAGTATTTTGGGAAAATATCTTGTAGATTTTAGTGGAGCCTCGTGGCCGTGCGGTTAGCGTCACCAAGCGTAAAAACGTACCATGCCATGGGGTGAGGGTTCGATTCCCGCTCCGAGTGATGAAAATTTTCGCAAGAAATGTTTCTTCCTTGTAGCCACTGTTGCTCGTAATGTGTGTCGTGTCCGTTGTCTAGTGTTAATTTCGTTCAGTCTGTACAGCCTCTGGCTGAAGACGGTGTCCGTGTCTTTTTTTTAGATTTAAATAGAGATAACTGCATAAAACATATTGGGAAATTAAAGAAAGAAAAGGAAAAAAGTTCCATCCAGAGTCTATGTTGGTATTTCGGAAGGTATCGCTAGAGGAATTTTTTTAGAAATCACGGAACGAATTTCCAATGGTTTACATAGGAAAAAAAAAATCGGGAAGCAAACTTTGAAAGAATTGTAAAAAAAATCCTTAGCTAGAATCCAGCAGAAATACCCGAAGAATTCGGAGAATTAATTGAATGAATTTATTGATATAATTCCAAGAAAACATCATGGGGCAATTGCGAAAAGCGTCCCAGAGAGCATGGCGAGAGAAATCCGGGAACAATCATAGAAAAAAAAAACAAGGAAAATCCTTGTTCCAAGCAATGCCTGGAAGATTTTCGGGAGAATTGGCTGAAAGAATAGTAAAAGAATAAAAGGGTAGAATCATTCTTGAAAAAAAATTGGAAAAATTCCGCAAAGAATTGTGAATGAATGTATGCAAAAATCAGGGAATAACCTATAGAAACAAAAATATATATACAGTGCCGATTCGTTCATTGAGGGCTCGTTAGATGGGCTGTCTCGATGGTTGAATGTTCACTGGTTGGGCCAATCGATGTCAAAATGAGTTTGACGTCTGACCCCCGTCGCATCGCAACTCCTGTACACAGAATGTGGTGGGCATTTTTTTTTTCATTACCGTACGGGATTGGGGCGAAGGGCCCCAGATTTAAAGAAAATGAAAATGAATCTGAGACCCTTCGGCCCAATTTGTACGAATATTTAAAAAAAATGCCATATGCGCGTGTTTCGTGACGAATTTCAGGTCAGTTGCGTGTGTCTAGAGCATTTGTATCAGTTGTCAGTTGCCCCAACGAACAAGCACGATTCGCTAATTGGGGCGCAGTCGTGACCCAACCAGCGAATCCGGACTGTACCGAAAGGATTCATTTTTTTTTTGTGGAAAATTTGTGAACATAGTTCTGGGAGCATCTATGGGAGAATTAGCATGAGTTAAAATTCCGTAATAAAAAGAAAATTAAAAAAAAAATCTATGGGAGAACTCCTGGAGAAAACTCTGGAAGAATACAATGGAATATTTGAGAGAGAAAAATTCCGAGAAAATTTTTTTTTACATTTTTCGAGCAAGATTTTTTTGGAAAATTTATTTTTACTCTTCAACCGAAAATTGAATCACTTGGGCGTCTGAAAGCTTAACTAGATTTGCCAAAGTAGTTTCTAAACTTAAAGAAAATATTTATTTCGGGGAAAAAAAACGCAGTAGGCGTTGCCGTGTGCAGACGTGTTTTGCTCTGCTTGTCGTGGTTTAGTTCGCGCTCGAAAGTTTTTTTTTTTTCGCGATTCCGCTGACAGTTTGGCCGGTGCTACGCCATCCGGATGGTTCTTCCGCGGGTGAGAAAGTATGAATGATTGATTTTGAGGAGATTTGTGAGTGATTCGGCGGGTGCTACGCCTCAAGTATTAATTTCGACTTCAGTATTAACACTTAAACTACTGAGGGGGTAAAAACTCCCGCGAACTACCAAGGGTCCAAAAAAAGTCGGAAGTCCAACTTTGACAAGGCATTTCTCGGCCGTTTTTCAACCGATTTCAATTTTTTTTTTGCGATGGAACCGGACAGGTTTCAAGATCATCGTCCATTTAAAAAAAAATACAAAATAGATGCGTCTACCCAAAGTTATTAAGCAAAAGGCACTTCCTAGTTTTTTTTGAGAGCGCATTTTTTGCGCACATTGATCCATAAAACAAAATTTAAAGCGATGACATATGGTTTTTTCGACTCTAAATCATGCGTACAGCTGGAGTGAACATGTTTGTGCAAAATTATTGATTTTTCAGTACACTGATAATTTACCTTACTCAAAAAACTGCTAAAATACCCTATTTTTCATATAAAATAAGCCATAAATCAAAATTCAAAGCGATGACATATAGTTTTTTTGGCCTTAAATTGTTCGTAGGATTGTACTCGACATTTTTGATGAACAATGAAAATGTTCTAATTACACTCTTATTTTGGTTTACCCGGAAAACTACGAAAATTCCATACTTTTTACACAAAGTAGTCAACAAAACTAATTTTAAAACGATAACATGTTGTTTTTTAGCCTTGAAATGTTCGTAGCAGTTTGGGGGACATACTTGAAGAATAATAGTGATGTTTTCATTACACTCAAATTTTGATTCACTCAAAAATCAACGAAAGTACCACATTTTTCACGCAAAGTGCTTAACAAAAATAATGGCTTACAATGCAAAGTAGTTTTTTACCTTTAAATTATTCGTGAAAGCGTACTGGACGTTCTTGATGAGTAATAGTGATGTTTTCATGACACACTTAATTTGTTTTACTCGAAAAGCTACAAAAATACCATAATTTTCATACAAAACAGTCAATAAAACAAAATTTAAAGCCATAACATGTAGATGTATGACCTTAAATTTTCCGTTACAATGTACTGGACCTGTTTTTGATTAAATGTTGATGTTTACATCACATTAATATTTTGTTTTATAAAAAAAATGTACGAAAATACCGCAAAAAGCGAATAAAATTTAAAGTAATGATATGTAGTTATTCAACTTTGAATTTATCGTAGTAGTTAAGTGGATTTATTTGAACAATCCTAGTGATTTTTTTTATTACACTCATATTTTATTTCACTCGGAATACTAGGAAAATACCACATTTTTCACACAAAGTAGTCAACAACTAAAAATATAAGGCAATGCATTCTGGTTTTTTGGCTTGAATTTTTTCGTGAAATGATGAACGTTGAACAATAATACCGCCTTCATGACACTCTTAATTCATTTTATTAAACAAGTTTTTGAAATACCATAATTTTCTTACAAAATAGCCAATGAAACAAAATTTAAAGTAATGACATGTAGTTGTTAGTCTTAAAATTTTCCGTTGGAATGTACTAGACATGTATTTGATAAAATTTTGATGTTCACATCACATCCACGTTTTGTTTTTACAATAAAATCACGAATGTGCCATATTTTTCACACAAAATTCTAAACAAACACATGCAGATTTCTTTTACTGACTTTTTTGTACCAGTTTCAGGTTATCTACTACCTGAAAAAAAAAATACAAGGCAAACCGAAAATTCACCAGGGATTTTTTTTATTTGTTTTTATTTGAGTCCATTTGCGTCTCCTGAACATGCAGTAGCAATCACCAAAAAATAAACGGAAATCCCGAGAAAATAAAAAAAAAAAGTTACGAACTGAACTGGTTTCCAAATTTAGGGTTAGGTTATGTGTCTTTATTAAAGAGATTTTCAGCCTTCTTTCATTCCTGTTTCTTGATATTCCTTTTCAAATTCCTCTCGGAGATTCTTTCGTATTTCTATCGACGTTTTCACCCTAGATTCAAACATTTTTTTCCGGAAAAAATCCTGGAGAATATTGCAGGATTTCTGAAATCCAAATATGTCTCCTGAAGGTTTTTATGAGAAACCTATAGATTTTCTTCCAGAGGTTTTCCCATATTTTCTCTCAGAGTCTCTCGTTGGATTTTTCCTCCTGCGTTCTGCCCAAACATATTTTCGTGGAATTTATTCTCTTTTCTCCGGGAATATACATCAGATGTAGTCGTAGAATTTCTCTTAGAGTTTCTCTCGGAATTTCTCTTTGAAGGTTTTCCGCGATTTCTTCCGGTATTCCTCTTGGTAGTTCTCCATCAGATTTTTCCGGGGAGGTTTTTACAGAAACTGTTGCTGGGAATTCAACTGAGGCTCCTCCCGGATTTTAAAGTAGTTTTTCACGAGTTCTCTGAAGGAATTGGTTCTGGGATTTCTCCCGAAGTTTTGAGAAATTTCGATGATTTTTTTTCTGGAGTTTCTTTCCTTTTTTTAAGTTTTACCTGAGATTACTCTCGGAATTTGTGCTCTAGAAGCTGAAATACAGAGCTCCAAACTTAAGCATTTTGTATGAAAATCGGTCAATGCGTCCAGTACTGTACTTTTCTAGAAGTGTTTCTCGGAAAACCTCCTGCCTGAGATAACCTACAAAATTCATTGTTGTAAATAACCGGAGACATGTCGGAATGCGAGAGAAACTTCGGAAGAAATCCTGAGAAGAACTGGGAAATCTCGGAAAGCTCTGGTAGGAAACATTTGGAAAATCCATAAAGAACTCTGAAAATCTCTAAGAGAAATCCCGGGAGAAACTCCTGATGAAAACCAGCGAAGAAATTCAGGTGAAATATCGGAAAACTCTTTGGCAGAAATTCCACAAGTAATTATCGGAAATTTCTAAAAATATCGAAAAAAACACGGAAGGAACTATCAATGGGAGCAAATAAAAGAAAAACACTTTGTATGGGAACTAGGATGGAAACTGGAGAGAGCTGGAGAAAGCCAGAAAAAAAAAACTTCGAAAGTGCTCCAGGAAAAAAAATAAGAGATTCCTGAAAAAATATGATAATATTCTAAATGAGTCCTTGGAGAAATCTATCAAGCAATCGCTAGAGGAATTTCAGATGAAAAACCCAAAGGAATAATAGGTACACGAAAACATTTCAAAAGTTGTCTAAAAGAATTCCTCGAGAAATATAACCCCTAAATAAATTCCGCAGGAATCCTTGATGTTTTTGAAAATATCCCTGAAGGAATCTCTGGAATATTTTTAAATATTTTCGAAAAGAACCCACGACAAAATATTTTGAAAGAATCTTTGAAAGATAACATAAAATATAAATGCACCTCTTGGGAAATTTCCGAAAAACAAATGTATATAGAAGAGTTTCTGATGCAAAACCGTAAAACGGGGCAGTCTTGATAGTTTTTCAGCAAATTTCCCTAATTTTTTATTCCATGTATTTTTCGTGATTTAATAATTTTAAAACAAGTACTGGTGTCTCAGTTATAATTGCAATGTAAGGATTGGACAGTTTTAATTGTTTTGGGTGATCAATATTATTTTTCCATATGAGCGAGAATCACATTTTTATTTTGGGGAAACTTTGATAGTGCTCTGACAAACATAATAAATCCCAAAAAATATTACAGATTGCAACGCAAAGAGTATCAGCATGATGGGAAAAGCGGTATGAAACATGTTAGGTTAATTTATTGTATCAAAACATGAAGAATATTATAAAATTATAAATAACAAATTGAGTCAGTACTCCACCTGAGTGAAAATCTCAGTGCTTTTAGCTATCAAAAATAATTATCTGTGTAAAAATATATTTTTTAAGGTACATCAACATGTGACTATATGCTGCGCATAGTAAGTATGAGTGTAATAAAAACATCACTAAGGTTGTTCAAATGAATCCACTGAACTACTAGGATAAATTCAAAGTTGAATAACTACATATCATTACTTTAAATTTTATTCGCTTTTTTGCGGTATTTTCGTACATTTTTTTATCAAACAAAATATTAATGTAATGTAAACATCAACATTTTATCAAAAACAGGTCCAGTACATTGTAACGGAAAATTTAAGGTCATACATCTACATGTTATGGCTTTAAATTTTGTTTTATTGACTGTTTTGTATGAAAATTATGGTATTTTTGTAGCTTTCGAGTAAAACAAATTAAGTGTGTCATGAAAACATCATTATTACTCATCAAGAACGTCCAGTACGCTTTCACGAATAATTTAAAGGTAAAAAACTACTTTGCATTGTAAGCCATTATTTTTGTTAAGCACTTTGCGTGAAAAATGTGGTACTTTCGTTGATTTTTGAGTGAATCAAAATTTGAGTGTAATGAAAACATCACTATTATTCTTCAAGTATGTCCCCCAAACTGCTACGAACATTTCAAGGCTAAAAAACAACATGTTATCGTTTTAAAATTAGTTTTGTTGACTACTTTGTGTAAAAAGTATGGAATTTTCGTAGTTTTCCGGGTAAACCAAAATAAGAGTGTAATTAGAACATTTTCATTGTTCATCAAAAATGTCGAGTATAATCCTACGAACAATTTAAGGCCAAAAAAACTATATGTCATCGCTTTGAATTTTGACTTATGGCTTATTTTATATGAAAAATAGGGTATTTTAGCAGTTTTTTGAGTAAGGTAAATTATCAGTGTACTGAAAAATCAACACGGGGAAACGAAATAACTCAAAATTGAGTCTTTTTCACTCAGCTTGACAGCTAAGTAAAACCAGTCAAATTTGAGTTTTTTTGGAAGAACTCAAATTTGAGTTGTTTCACAAAGACCCTGTTTTGAGTAAAAAGTAAGTGTTTTGAGAATAGGGGATTTTGGATAAAAAGTACTCAAAGCTAGGTTTTTATGAATAGATTTTTTTACGAAAATTTGATAATTTCTTATAATTAATAAATGCGCGTATGGGTTTCAAACGAAGTATCAATTTAGTTTTTATTCACACATTTTAAAATTAACATGACATATTATTAACAAATATTCTCGCCTGGTGCATACGCCATCCGGATCTTGGTTACGGCAGCGGTCGCGTTTGGTGATCATCTTGCATCGTCGGAACTCGCGCCGGAAGCGAGCGGGAAATCAGACGCATGTTCTGTTTGTGATGATAATGATGAGAAACATCAGTATTGTGTTGAATTAATAAATGCAGTATGGAACTTACCTGTGATTAACAAGTGAAAGAATAGGTGACCATTTCCTTTTCAAGTAGTTCGAAGTGTAAGTCCAGGAATGTTCCGGAAATGGGGCGTGCTCGAAGGGATGACACTCTGATCTTTTGATGTTAATCTTTTTTGAATCTTTCGGAATCTTTTTGAATCTTTCTGAATCAGTCAAATTCCGACCAAAAAAAATCACAAAACTTTTACTTCAGTGTTTTGTTCGCAATCTGTCAAAAACGATCCGTCGCCGACCGACGTCGCCGCCAAAACAAATTGCGTGTTCACCGCGTTAGGATATAAAAATTTTTACGTGAAATTCGTTTAATTTCTAGTGTAGAATACCAAATATTCCGCCGAAAAAGTCCGGAACCGCGAAAAAATCTCGAACTCGATCGATCAAGACTTGATCACTTAGTGAAAACTTAGAACCTACTGTGATTCCGAAAACGGGTTCGGCTACATGAGCGAAACAGTAAACCGAATCAGGATTTCACTGCCACAACGGGACCAGATACGCTCCTTCCTCCGTTTATCCCTTCGTCTTTCCCGACCTTTCGAAAAAACTGGTGAGCTTGGTAGGTAAGAAATAAACGAACACAATTTAGAAGCTTTAAGCATTTCCAGGTTCTTTCATAAATCATAACCTACATCTTTTCATAGATAAGACGGTCATACGCCACATGTTTCGGTTTGCTACTGCTTCCTCGGGACATCGCCGCCTCCTTGTCACCTGTGCTCCACATCGTACCATCCCTGCGAACACAATCTATGCAGGATTACCATCCGGCATATGTGCAGTATGCCCTGCCCATCGTATCCGTCCGGCTTTGGTCAGTTTCCAGACCACAGCTTACCGTAGAGTACAGAGAGCTCATGGTTGTCTTCACTGCCACACACCGTTCTCCTCGAGTATGGTCCGTATAGTGAGCACCGGGTTTTTAAGCATTTTACATGGTACATCAGGTGCGGGCATGAATCGAGGTAAGCAAAATACACTGTAAACGCTCGTTTCTTAGAAGACTACTTTATTATTATTGAGGACTACGAAGGTGATGATTTTGTTTGCGGTATTCTGTGAGAAAGTGAAGGAGGGAAGATTTTTTGCTTTTTTTTCACTCATACTCTCATAAGAAACCCCGTAGGAAGAAAGAGTGTTTCCCGGCTCATCAACCTTCGTAGTCCCCAATTATGGCCGAGATTATGACTGAATGATGGATTGATATCAACTTATATGCAGGCCCCTAGAGACTCAACTGTAAAGCCGTAGGTATTCAGCATTGCCATGTTGAGGGTAACGGGTCCGATTATTGTTTATCATTGAGGATAGTGCTGTAGGTTGCTACCAAGATGCGAGGTGCGTTCACTGCAAGGTAGTTGTATTCATTTGATGATTGGCCGTTTGATTCGATAAACCGATAAACTATGTTACATCTTCAATCTTTGGAGTGGCATAAGCACAGTTATAAACAGACAGCATTTTGTTATTGCATATTATTATTTTATAATTTATTTTGGGCACTTATCCAGATGAGTTTTCATTCGTGTCCAACAGCATTTTGTGAATTCAAGACCAACAATTGCAAAGGCCGCATCAACATTTTGTTAACAAACATGCTTCTGTCTACTTAGAGCCTTCTGAACTTCACTCACACACCACCACCATTAACAAAAAGTGCAAACATCAAGCTTTATTCGTTAGTAGACAGGGTCAAATATTACTCCAAAAAGAAACTAATGCTCAAACATCTTGATTTACCCGATCGAATTTTCATTAGTAGGTGTCAAACTGATAATATTTCTTGAGTTCTTTCCTTGTCAAATATTTGACTCCGTGTACTTCAGGCCTTTGGTGGTGAGATGCGTGAGTGGAACTCAGAAGGCCCTAAGTCGACAGAAACGTGTTTGTTTACGCAATGCTGATACGACCTTTTTTTTGGTCTTGAAATATGTTATTTCCGTGAAGTGATTTACTATTGCACATGGACATTCTTGGTGAGTCTTTTTGGATAAAAATGCTTTCATAATAATCTTCATAGACTTGAAATAGCTTGAAATGACTGAGAACTGACATGTTACGTCTACAAATTGGTCTTTGTAGTGGTTTAATTTGAACAACGGGTTCAGCCTTGGCAAATAAACTGTCACGGAGCTACTACTGAAACTTGAAAGTATTTAGTTAGCAATTTAGTATACTTTTTCTTTATACAGAATAAGGACCACAAACACTTCAGAATTTACATTATTTTATATAAAAATAATTATTTTGTGAAATATAGCTTACTTTTCCTTTTCCATACAAAACGGTTCGGTTTGGAATTTAACCCTCTTGCTCTAGAGCACCATCGATTTTCGACGAACTCGGGACAAACGGAATTACCTAGATTGAAATGACGCAATCATTTCTAGAATATGATTGTGATCTCATAAGGTAAACTTCTTCTTCTTGGGACAAAGCCTGCTTCTCAGCTTAGTGTTCTATGAGCACTTCCACAGTTATTAACTGAGAGCTTCCTCTGCCAATGACCATTTTGCATATGTATATCGTGTGGCAGGCACGAAGATACTCTATGCTCAAGGAAGTCAAGGAAATTTCCTTTACGAAAAGATCCTGGACCGACCGGGAATCGAACCCGTCACCCTCAGCATGGTCATGCTGAATACCCGTGCGTTTACCGCCTCGGCTATATAGGCTATAAGGTGAACCCAACTGCCAATTACTCGATTAATTACGTACTATTGATTTACAGCTAAAAATTTTTGTTAATGATTTCAATAAATTTGGTCAATTTGCAATAACTTTTGTTCAAGAACTTTTTTTTAAACTCTTTTTTGGCATAGAAATAGTCGTTCAAATTCGTGTGAAGGAAAGGGTTAATACAGGTGATGTAAATTGAAAATTTCTCAGGTGCGCAGAATATGGGGCTTTCACAGTGCAAGCATTTTTTAAGACTCATGCTGATAAATTTCAATCATTTTATTTAAGATTCCAGTACACAGGGTCAAATATTTGTCCAACAAAAAATCAATGCTCAAACATCTTGTTTGACTCGATCGAATTTTCATTAGTATCAAACAGATGATGTTTCTTGAGTTCTTGATGATTTTGTGGCTATATCGGTCTCTTTCTACTCATAAGTATAAGGGAGTAGAGATCAAAGTGGATAATGAAATGATAGATATGATAGAATTCGCTAGGTAGCGAACAAGTGTGAAAATTTTATAGAAGGTGAAATTAGGCAAGTAGGCCATGTATTGAACGAATACATCGAATGCGTGAAACTTCTGCCGTGCGACCTGTGCTTTTAAACAGATCGGCTTGGTTGGTAGTTCATACCACCTTACCAAGACTGGCAAAAGTTTCAGGCACCCGACTGCCTATGTATTGTCCTGTTTTCATCACAAATTCTATCGATCGGTAGCTTTTTCGGAATTCGCACTCCGTTCATAGAGGTATGTCTATATCGCGGCGTGTTCTTCCTATTAGCTTTTTCGATCTTATAGGATAGAACACTTTTCTTTTTGAGCCAAACTTTTCATATCATGTACTGATTTATCTTGAGTTTCTTGAGTTCTTTCCTTGACAAATATTTGTCCCTGTGTACTAGCACCCTTAGTCGCTTATTCATTTTATATTATCTCATTATTTTGAAAGCTTGCACTAATCTCACGTATCTAAAAGCAATCCGCTAATCCATTTTTAAATTTATTCCAGAAATTCCATATCACCACTATTAACCATGGCTAGCCAGCTCTAATTTGATTATTTATATTTTATTTTATGTTCTGTATTTATATGTGAATAAATAGTTTTGCTTGGGGGGGTTAGGAGGGGGCTCGTTTCTATGGGTATTTATCCGAAATTCACTGGAGGGAAAGGGGGGTCTGTTTAAGAAAATAGGTCACTTCTCCAATGAGTTAGTTTTGTAATTCACAAGGTCAAGACATTCTTCAAAGTAATTATGGTTTGTCGTCAAGATACCTTTACTTCATCCTGTCCTGCCACCACGCTTCAACCAACAGAAATAATTAACTTCTGGAGGTCACTGGTCATAATCCATAAGGGGGATGCATAAACAGTTTCTGCATACAGGTAAGTAAATACATATGTTTAAAAAAATATTGATTCTGTCTTATTAGTCAACTGTCTTATGTTATAACAGTTCTCGGGACAATCTTATTCTCCGCCTACTTGTTCACCCTGTCCTCTGAAGTTGTTTGGTGACGCACAATACGTCTTCTTAAGAAATAGATCAATTTTCTTTGTAGTTGTTCGTCCTTTTCATCAGAACATGTCGTACAGTTGTTTGAAGACGCACAATACGTCTTCTTAAGAAATAGATCAATTCTCCTTGTGGTTGTTTTTCTTTGTCATCAGAACATGTCTTGAAGAAGGTTCACCAAGTCCTCCGAAGATGTTTGGTGACGCACAGCACGTCTTAAGAAATAGATCAATTCTCTTTGTGGTTGTTTTTGCTTGCCATCGGAACATATCGTGAAGAAGGTTCACCAAGTCCTCCGAAGATGTTTGGTGACGCACAGCACGTCTTAAGAAATAAATCAATTCTCTTTGTGGTTGTTTTTCCTTGTCATCAGAACATGTCGTGAAGAAGGTTCACCAAGTCCTCCGAAGATGTTTGGTGACGCACAGCACGTCTTCTTAAGAAATAGACCAATTCTCTTTGTAGTTCTTCGTTCTTCCCTTTAATCAGAACATGTCGTGAAGAAGGTTCATCAAGTCGTCCGAAGATGTTTGGTGACGCACAACACGTCTTAAAAAATAGATCAATTCTCTTTGTGGTTGTTTTTCCTTGTCATCAGAACATGTCGTAAAGAAGGTTCACCAAGTCCTCCGAAGATGTTTGGTGACGCACAACACGTCTTCTTAAGAAATAGACCAGTTCTCTTTGTAGTTCTTCGTTCTTCCCTTTAATCAGAACATGTCGTGAAGTAGGTTCACCAAGTCCTCCGAAGATGTTTGGTGACACACAACACGTCTTCTTAAGAAATAGACCAATTCTCTTTGTAGTTCTTCGTTCTTCCCTTTAATCAGAACATGTCGTGAAGAAGGTTCACCAAGTCCTCCGAAGATGTTTGGTGACGCACAACACGTCTTCTTAAGAAATAGACCAATTCTCTTTGTAGTTGTACTTGTAATCAGAACACGTCGTAAAGAAGGTTCACCAAGTCCTCCGAAGATGTTTGGTGACACACAACACGTCTTCTTAAGAAATAGACCAATTCTCTTTGTAGTTGTACTTGTAATCAGAACACGTCGTAAAGAAGGTTCACCAAGTTCTCCGAAGATGTTTGGTGACACACAACACGTCTTCTTAAGAAATAGACCAATTCTCTTTGTAGTTGTACTTGTAATCAGAACACGTCGTGAAGAAGGTTCACCAAGTCCTCCGAAGATGTTTGGTGACACACAACACGTCTTCTTAAGAAATAGACCAATTCTCTTTGTAGTTGTACTTGTAATCAGAACACGTCGTAAAGAAGGTTCACCAAGTCCTCCGAAGATGTTTGGTGACACACAACACGTCTTCTTAAGAAATAGACCAATTCTCTTTGTAGTTGTTCTTGTAATCAGAATACGTCGTAAAGAAGGTTCACCAAGTCCTCCGAAGATGTTTGGTGACGCACAGCACGTCTTAAGAAATAGATCAATTCTCTTTGTGGTTGTTTTTCCTTGTCATCAGAACATGTCGTGAAGAAGGTTCACCAAGTTCTCCGAAGATGTTTGGTGACACACAACACGTCTTCTTAAAAAAAGATCAATTATCTTTGTAGTTCTTGTAATCAGAACACGTCGTAAAGAAGGTTCACCAAGTCCTCCGAAGATGTTTGGTGACACACAACACGTCTTCTTAAGAAATAGATCAATTCTCTTTGTAGTTGCACTTCTTTGAAATCAGAACAAGTCGTTAAGAAGGTTCACCAAGTTCTCCGAAGATGTTTGGTGACGCACAACACGTCTTCTTAAGAAATAGATCAATTCTCGTTGTGGTTGTCTTTCCTTGTCATCAAAACATGTCGTAAGGAAGGTTCACCAAGTCCTCCGAAGATGTTTGGTGACACACAACACGTCTTCTTAAGAAATAGACCAATTCTCTTTGTAGTTCTTCGTTCTTCCCTTTAATCAGAACATGTCGTGAAGAAGGTTCACCAAGTTCTCCGAAGATGTTTGGTGACACACAACACGTCTTCTTAAGAAATAGATCAATTCTCTTTGTAGCTGTCTTTCCTTGTCATCAGAAGATGTCGTGAAGAAGGTTCACCAAGTCCTCCGAAGATGTTTGGTGACGCACAACACGTCTTAAGAAATAGACAAATTCTCTTTGTAGTTCTTCGTTCTTCCCTTTAATCAGAACATGTGAAGAAGGTTCACCAAGTCCTCCGAAGATGTTTGGTGACACACAACACGTCTTCTTAAGAAATAGACCAATTCTCTTTGTAGTTCTTCGTTCTTCCCTTTAATCAGAACATGTCGTAAAGAAGGTTCACCAAGTCCTCCGAAGATGTTTGGTGACACACAACACGTCTTAAGAAATAGACCAATTCTCTTTGTAGTTCTTCGTTCTTCCCTTTAATCAGAACATGTCGTAAAGAAGGTTCACCAAGTCCTCCGAAGATGTTTGGTGACACACAACACGTCTTTTTAAGAAATAGACCAATTCTCTTTGTAGTTGTACTTGTAATCAGAACACGTCGTTAAGAAGGTTCACCAAGTCCTCCGAAGATGTTTGGTGACACACAACACGTCTTCTTAAGAAATAGACCAATTCTCTTTGTAGTTGTACTTGTAATCAGAACATGTCGTGAAGAAGGTTCACCAAGTCCTCCGAAGATGTTTGGTGACACACAACACGTCTTCTTAAGAAATAGACCAATTCTCTTTGTAGTTGTACTTGTAATCAGAACACGTCGTTAAGAAGGTTCACCAAGTCCTCCGAAGATGTTTGGTGACACACAACACGTCTTCTTAAGAAATAGACCAATTCTCTTTGTAGTTGTACTTGTAATCAGAACACGTCGTTAAGAAGGTTCACCAAGTCCTCCGAAGATGTTTGGTGACACACAACACGTCTTCTTAAGAAATAGACCAATTCTCTTTGTAGTTGTACTTGTAATCAGAACATGTCGTGAAAAAGGTTCACCAAGTCCTCCGAAGATGTTTGGTGACACACAACACGTCTTCTTAAGAAATAGACCAATTCTCTTTGTAGTTGTACTTGTAATCAGAACACGTCGTAAAGAAGGTTCACCAAGTCCTCCGAAGATGTTTGGTGACGCACAATACGCCTTCTTAAGAAATAGATCAATTCTCTTTGTGGCTGTCTTTCCTTGTCATCAGAAGATGTCGTGAAGAAGGTTCACCAAGTCCTCCGAAGATGTTTGGTGAAACAATGCATCTTATTCATATATAGATATATAGAGGCTTATTATATTATATTATACTTAACCCTCATGTGGGGTACCCAGCGCCCATTTGGAAAGCACGGTGTAGAAAAAAGCAAAAAAAATTGTCGGACACAACGGTTAAAAATAGATCAATTCTCTCGGGAGTAGCCCATGAGATATTTTGCCCCCATTTGGATAACAGCCTCATATGAATAGGAAACAAAGCAAAGATGGGACTGTTATGCGAATGAAGGCAGTATTCTTCCTAGTAATAAAAGCTTGCCAAGAAGGTTCACCAAAGTCCTGTGAAGTTTGTTAGCAATTCACATAGGCCCTTATTATGAGTGTCACTTCACGGTGAAAATCGATCACGGTGACACATTGCGAATCCACGGTGAAAAAGTTGTGGGTTAATCAATGGGAATCACTTTCACCGTCCTTATTACCGGTGTCACTTTTTCGATTTCACCGTGAAGTGACACTCGTAATCAGGCCCATACTATTGTGCTCATTCTGCGAATGTAGTGACGTGAGAAAAGTCGGAGTCGTATATCGAGGTGAGAATTCTCGACTGGAATGAGGTGACTCTCCATTTGATTTACTTGCTTGCTTGCTTGCTCTTGAGGACACTCCGTCCATGGAGACCAGTAGCAATCAACCCAGTACTGAGTCCAATAAAAAGCATTTTCCATTCGACGTAGTTTTAACGAACCAAATCCAACAAGTAACAAGCCCAGCGCACACCTTGTTAACCCTTATATGGCCGACAGGGTACCCGGGTACCCAGCGCCCATTTGAAAAGCACGGTGTACAAAAAAGCAAAAAGTTTGTCGGACACATAACGGTTAAAGAAAACATACAGCATGATTGATGCGAGTTTTGTGATATTTTTGAATTGTTTGTAATAAGTCATGTTTATTCACTTGATACTTGCTTGATTTAGTTATATTTCGAAGTTCAGATCTCTGTCCATCTTGATTAATTACCTCTCACTTGTAATCCTGGTGATTTACTTGTTTATCTCGGACTTGGTAACAGCATGGCACCCTGAGCGATGGTTTACTCCGGACAGCAGATTTTTCAGCTTCTCGTAATTTCAAACGGCCAACTACAAGTGACGTGAAATGGTTCTGGACTTCTAGTTATCACGGGCGGCCTTTCCAATCAATTCAAGAGCTTGAGCAGACAGATATTTCAGCCAAATAGAGGGAGGCGCCGGCACTAACACGTTCAGCTGCCTTTCATGAGGGACGGTGAGTCCAACCTGAGAGGGACGGTGAGTCCAACCTCAGAGTCCAACCAACTGCAAAGATTCACATTTTTGGCATTCTCCGTTGTTGCATGATGGCTGCGGCAGTCACACCCTCACAGGTCGAGGATACTCCGGTAAGCCTTCCCTGGAACTTTATCGGATTCGTGAGCTTGCTAATGTCGGATCCGAACGGCTTGTGGAGACGGCGCAATCGGTCGCGACGGACGGACCAACACGCAGATCCTTGTCGCCGCGAAGCACCACTGACGGCAAACTAATTGCGTTTAATTGGTCGCCGGTCTGAAATATAATTTTCTTTTTCAATTAGTTTGTTTATTAACATAAATTATTTAAAATATCTTAAAATTATTTAAAATACCTACCTACTCAAACTGAAGATCACAAAATAAATGAAAAATTTCCGATCCCTCCGATCAGCGTCGTCCGAAACCAAAACAAACACTGAACGAAATGAATCAGTTATTTTGATATGACTGACGGGCGCCCGTTTTTTATAATTCCCGCCGAATCATTTTGAATCTTTTCGAATCTTTTTGAATCTTTTGAACTGATTCCAAAAAGATTAGAGTGTCACACCCCCTGGGCGTGCTTCTCGTTTGGCACATTTTTGGTAACGAAAGATTCCTGAAAATGATAAAGAAAGGCTGACAATACCTAAAATTATTATAATTATGAGGGAACTTACCGAAATAAGCAGACCAAACGATCACCGAATACCCAACTTGAAATCAACATGGCGCAGAACAAAATTTTCATCCAAAATCGTGTACGGCAACAACACCTAATTTTGGATACTTTCAAAGCAAAAAACAAAAACAAAATCGTCAACTCTGAATTTACTCAAAGCTAAGTATTTGCGCCATACTACAATATTAAGTTAAAAGTATCCAACAACCAGAACAAAATTGTACTCAATTCAATAGTGTTGGCGGAGTACTTAATTTTAAGTTCTTTTTATCTCACTTTTGAGTTATTTCGTTTCCCCGTGAATAATTTTGCACAAACATGTTCACTCCAGCTGTACGCATGATTTAGAGTCGAAAAAACCATATGTCATCGCTTTAAATTTTGTTTTATGGATCAATGTGCGCAAAAAATGCGCTCTCAAAAAAAACTAGGAAGTGCCTTTTGCTTAATAACTTTGGGTAGACGCATCTATTTTGTATTTTTTTAAATGGACGATGATCTTGAAACCTGTCCGGTTCCATCGCAAAAAAAAGTTTTGAAATCGGTTGAAAAACGGCCGAGAAATGCCTTGTCAAAGTTGGACTTCCGACTTTTTTTGGACCCTTGGTAGTTTAGGAGTTAAGGTAGAAAGTGCTAAATATTTTGATTGTGATAATGAAAGTGTGCGGTAATAAAAAGTTTTCTCCGCTGCACTTTTTTCGCGATTCCGCTCGTGGCGTGACAGCCGATACTACGTGTTCCGGAGAGTTCAGTAGTTTCGTGTCGTAGAATTAGTCGGGACCGGGAAAAGTCAAAAGTGCCGATACTCGTCGTTGCTCTCGTGTTTTGTAGTGTGCCGCTACCAATTGTCCGGCAGACGCAGATGGGAAATTTAGTATCACGGGGATCATCAAGAATAACTTCGGACCACACAAGCTAAATGGGTGAGAGCTTTCCAATATTCACCATATTCCATTCAATATCATTATTTACACATGCCTATATTTCTAAATCATATTTAACACTTATTTGGAGCGTTTGGTACGGTATGTCCACGCATCCCTCCTCCCCTGCAGATTCTAGAATTGCTTCGACGGAAAACAATCGTTTTAACTCGAGACAATTCGAGTGCACCATATTATTGATATGCTGCAAACCTCAATATTGACAAGAAAAGTAATTGGGTCTAATCTAACCTGATTACTTTCCAGGATGCTTTCTCGTACTGGCTGCGTTTGTATTAGATTAGATTAGATTAGAAATTTATTTTTACTCTTCAACCACTTAACCTAATTTTACAGCTCTTTCGTCCACTAAGGCACTGCGTGAGCAATTCCAATTGGCAGCTGTACTTACACTTTTGTACAGCGCCTAAATGTATTCTATTCTTATTCTACTACATCGAACTGGTTGCCTTTGCGCTGCTGTCACTTTTCTACCCTGTCCATGGTAGAATGATGAGCACGAGGATGTTGATGTGTGGCTTTTTGCTCCTTTTCCAGTCCGATTGGGGGTCCATTATGATCCCAGTACGGAGGGTTAGCCTAACATTAGCCTAATGTGAGACTAACTGGCCAGCATGTTAGGCTAACTTTTTGTCTCACTTTTGCCTAATGTTAGTCTAAAATTAGACAGATATGACACACTTTTGTTAGACATGTTGCAAATTCGAAACATGTTTGTTAGTCTAACATTAGACTAACGTTAGACATGTTTTAGTATGGGCTGTTAGACGAATGTTAGGTAAGATTTTATGCTGCTTGTTTTCATTCCAGCTGTCATCCGAGCAAGAAATGTGATTGCAGTAGTGAACTTTTATCGGCGTTCACTACTACAACCGCACTTCTGCCTCGAATGAAAACTGGACGAAACATATTTAATAAAAAATTTAATTTTAATTTTAATTTTAATTTTAATTTTAATTTTAATTTTAATTTTAATTTTAATTTTAATTTTAATTTTAATTTTAATTTTAATTTTAATTTTAATTTTAATTTTAATTTTAATTTTAATTTTAATTTTAATTTTAATTTTAATTTTAATTTTAATTTTAATTTTAATTTTAATTTTAATTTTAATTTTAATTTTAATTTTAATTTTAATTTTAATTTTAATTTTAATTTTAATTTTAATTTAAGTTTTATTTTTAGTTTTAATTTTAATTTTATTTATAATTTTGATTGTAATTGTAATTGTTATTGTAATTGTAATTGTGATTTTAATATTTATTTTAATTTTAACTTAAATTAAATTAAAATAAATTTAAAATTAAATTAAAATTAAATTAAAATTAAATTAAAATTAAATTAAAATTAAATTAAAATTAAATTAAAATTAAATTAAAATTAAATTAAAATTAAATTAAAATTAAATTAAAATTAAATTAACATTAAATTAAAATTAAATTAAAATTAAATTAAAATTAAATTAAAATTAAATTAAAATTAAATTAAAATTAAATTAAAATTAAATTAAAATTAAATTAAAATTAAATTAAAATTAAATTAATATTAAATTAAAATTAAATTAAAATTAAATTAAAATTAAACTAAAATTAAATTAAAATTAAATTAAAATTAAATTAAAATTAAATTAAAATTAAATTAAAATTAAATTAAAATTAAATTAAAATTAAATTAAAATTAAATTAAAATTAAATTAAAATTAAATTAAAATTAAATTAAAATTAAATTAAAATTAAATTAAAATTAAATTAAAATTAAATTAAAATTAAATTAAAATTAAATTAAAATTAAATTAAAATTAAATTAAAATTAAATTAAAATTAAATTAAAATTAAATTAAAATTAAATTAAAATTAAATTAAAATTAAATTAAAATTAAATTAAAATTAAATTAAAATTAAATTAAAATTAAATTAAAATTAAATTAATATTAAATTAAAATTAAATTAAAATTAAATTAAAATTAAATTAAAATTAAATTAAAATTAAATTAAAATTAAATTAAAATTAAATTAAAATTAAATTAAAATTAAATTAAAATTAAATTAAAATTAAATTAAAATTAAATTAAAATTAAATTAAAATTAAATTAAAATTAAATTAAAATTAAATTAAAATTAAATTAAAATTAAATTAAAATTAAATTAAAATTAAATTAAAATTAAATTAAAATTAAATTAAAATTAAATTAAAATTAAATTAAAATTAAATTAAAATTAAATTAAAATTAAATTAAAATTAAATTAAAATTAAATTAAAATTAAATTAAAATTAAATTAAAATTAAATTAAAATTAAATTAAAATTAAATTAAAATTAAATTAAAATTAAATTAAAATTAAATTAAAATTAAATTAAAATTAAATTAAAATTAAATTAATATTAAATTAAAATTAAATTAATATTAAATTAAAATTAAATTAAAATTAAATTGAAATTAAATTAAAATTAAATTAAAATTAAATTAAAATTAAATTAAAATTAAATTAAAATTAAATTAAAATTTAATTGAAATTTAATTAAAATTTAATTAAAATTTAATTAAAATTTAATTAAAATTTAATTAAAATTTAATTAAAATTTAATTAAAATTTAATTAAAATTTAATTAAAATTTAATTAAAATTTAATTAAAATTTAATTAAAATTTAATTAAAATTTAATTAAAATTTTATTAAAATTTTATTAAAATTTTATTAAAATTTTATTAAAATTTTATTAAAATTTTATTAAAATTTTATTAAAATTTTATTAAAATTTTATTAAAATTTTATTAAAATTTTATTAAAATTTTATTAAAATTTTATTAAAATTTTATTAAAATTTTATTAAAATTTTATTAAAATTTTATTAAAAATTAATTAAAATCTAATTAAAATTTAATTAAAATTTTATTGCAATTTTATTAAAATTTTATTAAAAATTAATTAAAATATAATTAAAATTCAATTTAAATTTAATTAAAATTTTATTAAAATTTAATTGAAATAAATGAAAAATAAATCAAATTGAAAATAAAATGACTCACCGGATGGTGCCAAACTTAACGGAATCGGTCACTGTTTTGGAGATGACTGGTTCCGGCGACGGTACGACGCGAACGAAACGGACTTAGTGGCCAGGAGCAGCGACGATTAACTGACGATTTGGACAACGCAACGACGGAAATGGTTCCTACGGGTTTAACTATTTGAGACGAGCATTTTTTTTTTCTTTTTCTCGACCGACGAACGCGATTTTTAAGCTGCCGCAACTAACAAAGTGTTTTTCCACTGCCATTTGCTCAACTGTCAATGATGCGCGAAAAAATCGAACATTCAGCATAAATTCGGGGTTATGATTTATGCTCTCCAAAAATTTTCGATGAGCAACATAACTAACAAATGCCTAACATTGTCGAACGCCTAACTTCCTCCGTGCTGGGGAGTTGCCGTTAACCGATATCCAAAATTTGCGGGTCCTTTAGAGCATATGCTCAGAAGAGGGTCAGGTGTCAGCCGCTCTCGAGAGGAAGAGCAATTGACGAAAAATTGCAAGTGCCGGGGCTGGGATCGAACCCATGACCATCCACTTATGAAGTGAACGTGTAGCCACTACGCTACAGGGCCCGGCTTTTTGAAAAATTGTCATGTAAAAATTCGAACAGTATTTTTGAAAGACTTCTCGGAATTAAAATCTCTGGGTTAATTCCCTGTTGAATATTGGAAACAGTTCCGAATTTAATCTCTCTAGAAAAAAGTGGTTTATTCCAGGAGTTTTTTGAGTTAGAATCTTTACAAGAACTTCGGGCAGAAATCCCTTGGCAAATTTCGGAAGAAACCTTGGTAAACTTGGAAAACCTCAGAGAGCAATTCTTGGAAGAACTTGAGCTGAAATCTGTTAAGGAATACCGGGTAAATCTTTCATTAATGACTCTTTATTATAGAGATTTTTTGCCCAAGGCTGGTTAATCCCCGACGGGGTAAATAGTTGAGAAAATTCGCAAAAAAAATCGGGAAGCTTTTCGGAAAAAGATGCTATTAAAGTTCTTTCAAAAATTTTTGAAAATAATTACTGGAAGCATTCCGGGAGCATTCTCTGGAATTACTTCAGAAAGAACCCTTGAAGACATTTCCGGAAGAAGCTTCTAAAATTTCGGAGAGAAATCTGTGAGCAATTCCGGGAAGAATCCTTTGAATTAGGTACGAAAGTAAACCCTAGAAGAGCTTCAAAAAAAAATCTCTAAATGAATTGAGAGAAAAAAGTTGTGGAAGAGTTTTGGAAGGAATCTTTGTTAAACATTCAAGGAAAGAATTTCGTTAGAAATTTTTGAAAGAATTCTGAAAGGTATCTCATTAGGATTATTGGAAGATGGAAATAAAATAGTTCCAGCAAGATTTCGTGTTAGAATTCCGGTAAATAAATCCCTGGAACAATCCCCGGTAAATAAATCCCTGGAACAATTCCCGGGAGGAGTGCTGAAAAAAAATCCGTAAATTCCATGTAATACTTCCGTTAGGAATGGCCTGAAGAATTTCAGGAGATTTTCAGATATTCGTCTGGAGTAATTCTGGGAAGAATTAATGGAAGACAAAAGGAAATTGTTAAAAAAAATACCAGGTTCAATGCTTGGATAAAGTTTCCTAGAAAATTCTCGGGAGCAATTCTGAAGAGAATTTCAGAAGAAGTCCCTGGAATAGTTTCAAGAAGAATCAATGAGAAATTTTCAAGTGGAGATTCTAGGAGAGCTTAAGAACAAAGCCAAGCCTATAAAGTAAAAAGAGATGTCTTAGTTCCGGAAGATGTCCCTAGGAAAATTCCAGGGAGAAATATTTGTAAAAAATTAGGAAAAAATCATTGAAATTGAAAGATGCTACTGAAATAATTCCGGCAATAATTCCAGGAAGAATCCTAGTTGGAATCTACAAAAGATTTTTTTTTTCATTAATTTATATTATATTTCTTCTCTTATTTATTTATTCATTTATTAATTTATTATTTATTGATTTATTTATTTATTAATTTATTGAATAATTTATTAATTTATTATTTTAATAATTTATTAATTTATTAATTTAATTATTTATTAATTTATTCATTTAATAACTTATTAATTTATTAATTTAATAATTTATTAATTTAATATTTGTTGTATTTATTTATTTATTTTTTATGTATTTATTTATTTATGTATTTATTTATTTATTTATTTATTTATTTATTAATTTATTTATTTATTTAGTTTATTATTTAATTATTGATTTATTAATTTATTATTTTTTATTTTAATAATTTATTAATTTATAATTTCATTAATTTATTAATGTTTTAACTTATCAATTTATTAATTTATTAATTTATTAATTTATTAATTTATTAATTTATTAATTTATTAATTTATTAATTTATTAATTTATTAGTTTATTAATTCATTAATTTATTAATTTAATAATTTATTAATTTATTGATTTATTATTTTTTGATTCATTAATTTGTTAATTTATTCATTTATTAATTTATTAATTTATTATTTTTTAATTTATAAATTTATTAATTTAATAATTTAATAATTCAATAATTTAATTTTTTATAAATTTATTAATTTATTAATTTTTTAATTTATTAATTTATTAATTTATTAATTTATTAATTTATTAATTTATTAATTTATTAATTTATTAATTTATTAATTTATTAATTTATTAATTTATTAATTTATTAATTTATTAATTTATTAATTTATTAATTTATTAATTTATTAATTTATTAATTTATTAATTTATTAATTTATTAATTTATTAATTTATTAATTTATTAATTTATTAATTTATTAATTTATTAATTTATTAATTTATTAATTTATTAATTTATTAATTTATTAATTTATTAATTTATTAATTTATTAATTTATTAATTTATTAATTTATTAATTTATTAATTTATTAATTTATTAATTTATTAATTTATTAATTTATTAATTTATTAATTTATTAATTTATTAATTTATTAATTTATTAATTTATTAATTTATTAATTTATTAATTTATTAATTTATTAATTTATTAATTTATTAATTTATTAATTTATTAATTTATTAATTTATTAATTTATTAATTTATTAATTTAATTTATTAATTTATTAATTTATTAATTTATTAATTTATTAATTTATTAATTTATTAATTTATTAATTTATTAATTTATTAATTTATTAATTTATTAATTTATTAATAAATTAATTTATTAATTTATTAATTTATTAATTTATTAATTTATTAATTTATTAATTTATTAATTTATTGATTTATTAATTTATTAATTTATTAATTTATTAATTTATTAATTTATTAATTTATTAATTTATTAATTTATTAATTTATTAATTTATTAATTTATTAATTTATTAATTTATTAATTTATTAATTTATTAATTTATTAATTTATTAATTTATTAATTTATTAATTTATTAATTTATTAATTTATTAATTTATTAATTTATTAATTTATTAATTTATTAATTTATTAATTTATTAATTTATTAATTTATTAATTTATTAATTTATTAATTAATTAATTTTTAATTTATTAATTTATTAATTTATCAATTTATTTATTCATTAACTTATTAATTTATTAATAAGTGGCCCAGTGAAGAATTTTTCGTCCGGCGAAAAGTTTTCCCCGACTGGAGCGGGAATCGAACCCACACTCCGAGGCTTACGAGACACCTAAACGACTGACGCCGCTAACCGCTCGGCCACGAAGCCCACAAATTTATTAATTTATTAATTTATTTACTAATTTATTCATATATTAATTTACTATTTTTTTTTATTTATTTATTTATTTTTTTGTTTTTATTTATTTATTTATTTATTTATTTATTTATTTATTTATGTATTTATTTATTTATTTATTTATTTATTTCTGTTTTTTAATTGTATTCATGTGAAGAGAAATTTCTGGAAAAAATTGCCAGATATCAGAAGAATATTTCTAGGAGATGTCTGAATTCCGGAAGATGTTCCTAGGGAATTTCCGAGGAGAAATATTTGTAAAAAATCGGGGTGTAGCTTATTTAAAATTCAATATTGCGCATTCCCCAGTGTCCAATGGGCCTTTCGTAGTTAGTATAAGTGCGCACTTGTGCATTATAAGGTGCTGAATAAGTGCGCAGAAGACACCTTGAATCGTTTTGGCAAAATCGCAGTTTTATTCACAACTCCGCAGAATTATGGGCTAGAGAGCGATTCTCGTAGAATTATCTTTAAGTCTTTTATGAATGGACTACCCGCTTTGCGCGCAGCCACAGTTGATCAGCAGGAGTAAATCAATTTAATTTCGTATGGCGAAATGCATCTAAACTTGAATTACTTGAAATACAAAGTTTTTCCCGAAAAAATATTTGGTAGGCTTAATAGTGTTCACCATTGTGCACAACCACTACCAAATATTTTTTCGAATAATGTGTTCCACTTTGAAGAATTTGCCTTTAGATGGTATTCGCCATACAATATTTTTGCGATTTACTTTTAGCGATTTTTCGCGCATAGAAGCTAGCGCCACATTGGTTGATGCGGAGAGTAGGAAAACAGCCGATGTAGTTAATTCATTGAAATATTTTTGTCAACTTTGAAAATGACCTTGCGTTTGATTAATTATGCATTATTTACAAGGAACAAAGCAAGGAACAAAGTTACCAAACGATCTATCTCAACAGTCTCGGATAAATGGGTTGAGTGGAGAGTCTAGAATACCAGTTTTTTTTTTCAATAATCGGTAAAATAATCGAACCAAATAATCGATTATCCGATTAATCGAGCAAGGCGGTTATCGATTAAAATTTAATCGATTAGTGGAACGATTAATCGATTAGTTGGGATAATCGATTAATTTGCGACATCACTAGCAATGCCGACCGAAACGGAACGGGAACGGAATGCGGAATGCGGCAACGGAATGCGGTTCGTACTAAAAAAAAATTCCGCGGCGGTGCCGCTGCGGCAAAACGCAATGAGTGCGTTTTTTTGCGGATTTTTTCAAAACAGCATCAGTTCTCTGAGAATGTTTATGATTCCGGGACGAAGGAAATTTTCGGAGTAGGTTTTTGATTCCGGGGAGGATCTCTAGTACCTACCAATACTGAGACCAATACAAGAAATAAATAGGTAATTCTGGAAGCAGGCTAGTGAATCTAGAGAAAAAGCTGGAACATAGCTCCAAAATATAGATCAGGTTTTATTTGAAGAAATCAAAAATTTCCGGAATTCGGTGATGCATCGGGAGTACCTCCAGAAATTTCAAGGGAAATCTTTCAAGAGTTGCTCAGAAATACTTGCAGAAGTTCCTCGGGAACTTTTCCGGTAGTTGATCCTCCAGGAATTCCTCAGAAGTACTTCTAGTAGCTCCACGGGAATTCCAGCAGAAGGAATTCCTCGAAAATTTCTCAAGGTGTTCCTCTAGAATTTCTCCAGGAATTCATCGAAATTCCTCCAGGATTCCCCAGATATTTCTGCAGGAGATCCTCGGAAATATGTCCAGGAGTTCTTCGGGAGTTCTTACAAAAGTTTCTCTGGTAATCCTTCAGGAATTCCTCGGGAATTTCTCCATGAGTTCATCGAGAATTCCTCCAGCAGTTCCTCGGGAATTCCTCCAGGGTTTCCTTGAGAATACCTTCAGGAGTTTCTCGGGAATTCCTCCAGGAGTTCCTTAGGAATTTCTCCTGCAGTATTAGAAATTCTTTCAGGAGTTCCATGGAAGATTCTGCAGAAGTTCTTCGGAAACACCTCCATAAATTTCTAGGTAAGTCTTTTGAGAATTCCTCGTGAATTCCACCATGATTTTCTTGGAAATTCCTTGAAAATTTCTACAGGAGTTCCTTGGGAATTCCTCCAAAAGTTTCTCAGGAATTTCTCCAGGAGATTCTGGAGAATTCTACTCAAAGTTCTTTGGGAATTTCTGCACGAGTTCTTCGGGAATTTTCCCGGGAGTTAATCAAGCATTCCTCCAGGAGTTCTTACAGTTCCTCCAGAAGACCTGAGTTAAATGCGCTAGCAGATTTTCGCGCTAGCAAAATTATCCGTTATTCCGATAGGGCACTGAGAAATAGTTCATACACAGCGGTACTTCAAGATGAAAAAGTAACTGCACGCTCAAATTCGTCTATACACAGAGCAAATAACATGAGCTGATATTATTATTATAGTCCGCACTCTGCCGAAATATTGATCCGAGCATTACACCAATAAGTCCAATGTCTGTTCTGAGGGAATTTTTGACTCGTTCATCCGGTGATGTTTATTTATATAATTACGAATACCATGTATATGACTTTCCAATGCACCGAGAGTTTAGGTTTTGGCAAATAGTATTGAAACGGTTGGAAATCGAAAATGTTTGTAAAAAAGGCGATATTTCTTTTAATTGTAGGTTGGACGTAATACTCTGATTGCACACTGAATGTATATATCGAGATGTATGAGTGAATGAAGAAAACTGCATGTGTACCGCTGTATCGCGCTAGCAAAATAAATTGCTTCTGCTTCACAATCTGCAGCACCAAAACACCATATTCTTTGCACGAGTTTACTTGGCATTTAAGCGGTGTAGTGATTTCAGGAAAAAAATCCTTGCGCATCTACCAACAAACCGACCCGCTCTAAAGCCAAACTTGTGAATGTCACTTGCGTGGCTGATGGTAACAATGGTAACAACCATGTTCTGCTGGCGTAAAGCAAGGGCCATAATTCAAAAATGTGTAGCACTAACATCTAGCTGGATGTATTATCTACCATCTGAGAGTTTTCCAGAGAGGTGTTTTTCGAAAAAGTGGGAATTTTTGAAATAGTTGGTATAGAGCACATATATGTGGTGAGCATAGAAAAATAAGTATTTTTGAGTCACTATTCCGAAAAATTCAGAGCCTGATTGGCAAAATGGCACCCGTAGGCATCTAGCTGGATGTATTATCTACCATCTGAGAGTTTTCCAGAGAGGTGTTTTTTGAAAAAGTGGGAATTTTTGAAATAGTTTGTATAGAGCACATATATGTGGTGAGCGTAGAAAAATGAATGTTTTTGAGACACTATTCCAAAAAATTCAGAGCCTAACTGGCAAAATGGCACCCGTAGGCATCTAGCTGGATGTATTATCTACCATCTGAGAGTTTTCCAGAGAGGTGTTTTTTGAAAAAGTGGGAATTTTTGAAATAGTTGGTATAGAGCATCTAAGTGTTATGAGCGTAGAAAAATAAGTATTTTTGAGACACTATTCCGAAAAATTCGGAGCCTGACTGGCAAAATGGCACCCGTAGGCATCTAGCTGGATGTATTATCTACCATCTGAGAGTTTTCCAGAGAGGTGTTTTTCGAAAAAGTGGGAATTTTTGAAATAGTTGGTATAGAGCACATATATGTGGTGAGCGTAGAAAAATGAATATTTTTGAGACACTATTCCAAAAAATTCAGAGCCTAACTGGCAAAATGGCACCCGTAGGCATCTAGCTGGATGTATTATCTACCATCTGAGAGTTTTCCAGAGAGGTGTTTTTTGAAAAAGTGGGAATTTTTGAAATAGTTGGTATAGAGCATCTAAGTGTTATGAGCGTAGAAAAATAAGTATTTTTGAGACACTATTCCGAAAAATTCGGAGCCTGACTGGCAAAATGGCACCCGTAGGCATCTAGCTGGATGTATTATCTACCATCTGAGAGTTTTCCAGAGAGGTGTTTTTCGAAAAAGTGGGAATTTTTGAAATAGTTGGTATAGAGCACATATATGTGGTGAGCGTAGAAAAATGAATATTTTTGAGACACTATTCCAAAAAATTCAGAGCCTAACTGGCAAAATGGCACCCGTAGGCATCTAGCTGGATGTATTATCTACCATCTGAGAGTTTTCCAGAGAGGTGTTTTTCGAAAAAGTGGGAATTTTTGAAATAGTTGGTATAGAGCACATATATGTGGTGAGCATAGAAAAATAAGTATTTTTGAGTCACTATTCCGAAAAATTCAGAGCCTAACTGGCAAAATGGCACCCATAGGCATCTAGCTGGATGTAGTATCTACCATCTGAGAGTTTTCCAGAGAGGTGTTTTTTGAAAAAGTGGGAATTTTTGAAATAGTTGGTATAGAGCACATATATGTGGTGAGCATAGAAAAATAAGTATTTTTGAGTCACTATTCCGAAAAATTCAGAGCCTGACTGGCAAAATGGCACCCGTAGGCATCTAGCTGGATGTATTATCTACCATCTGAGAGTTTTCCAGAGAGGTGTTTTTTGAAAAAGTGGGAATTTTTGAAATAGTTGGTATAGAGCACATATATGTGGTGAGCGTAGAAAAATGAATATTTTTGAGACACTATTCCAAAAAATTCAGAGCCTAACTGGCAAAATGGCACCCGTAGGCATCTAGCTGGATGTATTATCTACCATCTGAGAGTTTTCCAGAGAGGTGTTTTTTGAAAAAGTGGGAATTTTTGAAATAGTTGGTATAGAGCATCTAAGTGTTATGAGCGTAGAAAAATAAGTATTTTTGAGACACTATTCCGAAAAATTCGGAGCCTGACTGGCGAAATGGCACCCGTAGGCATCTAGCTGGATGTATTATCTACCATCTGAGAGTTTTCCAGAGAGGTGTTTTTCGAAAAAGTGGGAATTTTTGAAATAGTTGGTATAGAGCACATATATGTGGTGAGCATAGAAAAATAAGTATTTTTGAGTCACTATTCCGAAAAATTCAGAGCCTAACTGGCAAAATGGCACCCATAGGCATCTAGCTGGATGTAGTATCTACCATCTGAGAGTTTTCCAGAGAGGTGTTTTTTGAAAAAGTGGGAATTTTTGAAATAGTTGGTATAGAGCACATATATGTGGTGAGCGTAGAAAAATGAATATTTTTGAGACACTATTCCAAAAAATTCAGAGCCTAACTGTCAAAATGGCACCCGTAGGCATCTAGCTGGATGTATTATCTACCATCTGAGAGTTTTCCAGAGAGGTGTTTTTCGAAAAAGTGGGAATTTTTGAAATAGTTGGTATAGAGCACATATATGTGGTGAGCATAGAAAAATAAGTATTTTTGAGTCACTATTCCGAAAAATTCAGAGCCTAACTGGCAAAATGGCACCCATAGGCATCTAGCTGGATGTATTATCTACCATCTGAGAGTTTTCCAGAGAGGTGTTTTTTGAAAAAGTGGGAATTTTTGAAATAGTTGGTATAGAGCACATATATGTGGTGAGCATAGAAAAATAAGTATTTTTGAGTCACTATTCCGAAAAATTCAGAGCCTGACTGGCAAAATGGCACCCGTAGGCATCTAGCTGGATGTATTATCTACCATCTGAGAGTTTTCCAGAGAGGTGTTTTTTGAAAAAGTGGGAATTTTTGAAATAGTTGGTATAGAGCACATATATGTGGTGAGCGTAGAAAAATGAATATTTTTGAGACACTATTCCAAAAAATTCAGAGCCTAACTGGCAAAATGGCACCCGTAGGCATCTAGCTGGATGTATTATCTACCATCTGAGAGTTTTCCAGAGAGGTGTTTTTTGAAAAAGTGGGAATTTTTGAAATAGTTGGTATAGAGCACATATATGTGGTGTAAACAAATTTATTTTGCTAGCGCGATACAGCGGTACCGACGTACTGCATGGTGCCCTATCAGCATACTGGCTTGCGCAAGCAATTTGCTAGCGCTAGCAAAACTGCTAGCGCATTTAACCGCGATCTCCAGAAGCTCCATCAGGATTTTCTCGGGAATTTCTCGAGGCGTTCCTAGAAAATTCCTGTAGGTGTTCCTTGTCATTTTCCCAAGAGTTACCTGTGAATGCATCCAGGATTTCTTAGGATATTTCTCCAGGAATTTCTTCGAGAATTTCATGGCAATTCCTCGAGGAGATCCTCTGACATATCTCCAGGAGTTCCTCGTGAATACTTGAAGAAATTGCACGGGAATTCCCCCAGGAGTTCCTCAAAAACATCCACAGGAGTTTCTCGGAAATTCCTCCAAATATTCTACGAAAATTCCTCCAGGTATTCCTCGGAAATTGTCCTTCAGGGATTCCTCCAAAAAGTCCTTCGGGGATTCCTCCAGGAAGTCCTTCGGAGATTCCTTCAGGAAGTCCTTCGGAGATACCTCCAGGAAGTCTTTCGGAGATTTCTCCAGGAATTCTTTCAGGGATTCCTCCAGGAATTCTTTCAGGGATTCCTCCAGGAATTCTTTCAGGGATTCCTCCAGGAATTCTTTCAGGGATTCCTCCAGGAATTTTTCAGGGATTCCTCCAGGAATTCTTTCAGGGATTCATCCAGCGACTGCTCCAGCAATACCCCCAAGGATTTCTTCAAGAAGTCCTTTTCCAAAGTAATTCTTTCAGGGATTCCTCCAGGTATTTCTGTGTGGATTTCTGAGATTCCTCAAAAAATTCCTCCGAGGATTCTTCCAGGAAATCGATCGGAAATTCATCCAAGAATTCTTTTGAAGATTCCTCCAGGAAGTCCTGCGAAAATTGCTCCAGGAATTCCTTCAGGAATTTTTAAAGAAATATCTTCGGGAATTTTCGAAGGAATTCCTTCAGAGACACCTCCACAAATACATAGTGGAGTTCCTCCAAGAATTCTTTTGGGGGCATCCAGGAATTCCTCCGAGTATTCTATCAAGAAGTTCTACGCGAAATTCTACAGGAATTCTTTCAAGAATTCCTCCACGAGTTTCTTCGGGGATTCCTCCAAGAATTCCTCCGAGTATTCCAACTTGAATTTTTCCGTGGATTCATCCAGGAATTCCATCGGAGATTGTGGACACGAATACCAACCCAAGTAACAGAACTTGCTGAATAACAGTTTCTTAAGCTCAAGTTTGTTTAAGAGAGATTTGTTCAACTCTTGTACAGCAAAAATGTTTGTTGGGAACTTATCTGGTAAAGTTTCTTTAATAAAATATAATAACGATAACAATAATCGATAATTCCTCCAGGAATTCCATCGGAGTTTAGGTTCTTCCAGGAATTCCTTCAGGGATTCCACTAGGAATTCCATCAGGGATTCCTCCAGGAATTCTATCAGGAATCCCAAGGATTTCTTCAAGAAGTCCTATGCGTAAGTAATGCTTTTAGGCATGGTTTCCCAAACTGTGGGTCGCGACCCCCCAGGGGTGTCGCCAGCCTTCATCCAGGGGGTCGCGAGGGACAGAATTTTTTTTACTCTAACAGACAACAAATGAGGGAATTTTTATGGGGGGTCGCGAAAACTATGTCTGCTGGGAAAAGGGGGTCGTGCGGAGATTCCTCCAGGAAGTCCTTCGGGGATTCCTCCAGGAAGTCCTTCGGGGATTCCTCCAGGAAGTCCTTCGGGGATTCCTCCAGGAAGTCCTTCGGGGATTCCTCCAGGAAGTCCTCCGGGGATTCCTCCAGGAAGTCCTTCGGGGATTCCTCCAGGAAGTCCTTCGGGGATTCCTCCAGGAAGTCCTTCGGGGATTCCTCCAGGAAGTCCTTCGGGGATTCCTCCAGGAAGTCCTTCGGGGATTCCTCCAGGAAGTCCTTCGGGGATTCCTCCAGGAAGTCCTTCGGGGATTCCTCCAGGAAGTCCTTCGGGGATTCCTCCAGGAAGTCCTTCGGGGATTCCTCCAGGAAGTCCTTCGGGGATTCCTCCAGGAAGTCCTTCGGGGATTCCTCCAGGAAGTCCTTCGGGGATTCCTCCAGGAAGTCCTTCGGGGATTCCTCCAGGAAGTCCTTCGGGGATTCCTCCAGGAAGTCCTTCGGGGATTCCTCCAGGAAGTCCTTCGGGGATTCCTCCAGGAAGTCCTTCGGGGATTCCTCCAGGAAGTCCTTCGGGGATTCCTCCAGGAAGTCCTTCGGGGATTCCTCCAGGAAGTCCTTCGGGGATTCCTCCAGGAAGTCCTTCGGGGATTCCTCCAGGAAGTCCTTCGGGGATTCCTCCAGGAAGTCCTTCGGGGATTCCTCCAGGAAGTCCTTCGGGGATTCCTCCAGGAAGTCCTCCGGGGATTCCTCCAGGAAGTCCTCCGGAGATTCCTCCAGGAATTCCTCCGGAGATTCCTCCAGGAATTCCTCCGGAGATTCCTCCAGGAATTCCTCCGGGGATTCCTCCAGGAATTCCTCCGGGGATTCCTCCAGGAATTCCTCCGGGGATTCCTCCAGGAATTCCTCCGGGGATTCCTCCAGGAAGTCCTTCGGGGATTCCTCCAGGAAGTCCTTCGGGGATTCCTCCAGGAAGTCTGGTCAGTCCAGGAAGCAACAAATTCTGCACGCTCGATTCAAGGGAAAAATCCCTTAACCATTCAATGTCCTCATCAACATGATCAGAAATGCTTTTCCTTTGAGATCGCAATGCTGTCAGTGTTGATTTGAGGACCAAAACAAACCCACCGGAGAAATCAACTGAAAATCCCTTCGATTTGCACTACTGTAAAAAGCAATACGATCCAAAATGAAAAGCTGTTGATTTGGTAATGCACGGTAAAAAATCTGCACTCAGATATAAACTGATTAGCACTTCAATTCGCACTACTGTCTAATCAGTTTGTTATTACCTAATTAAATATCATTCGAAAAAGAACATTCAATGCCTCTTCAATTTTAATGGAACTTCACCTCAATTCGTTGTTGACAATGTTTTGATTTCAAAACTAGAATTATAAAAAAAAAGTGTTCACCGCACCCAGATTCGATACCAGGACCTTGAGATTCACGATCATCTGTTTTACCACTACACTGTTCCAGCATAACTCTGGAGTGCCTCAACCAATTTCAACCAAATTTGGCATACACATTTGTTAGGTTAAGGAGGTGGTTATAAGGGTATTGGAATTCAAGATGGCGGCTCGGGTTCCAAGTGAACAAAACGTCAGAATGCATGCTATTTAACGGTAAATATGTTATGAATACTATGCAATATGGGTATCTATCGATCGAGCTTGATGAGTAGAAGTCAAAAATGAATATCCTGCGCCATTTTGAATTCCAATATGGCGGACTAAAAATCCAACATGGCGGACTATAATCCAAGATAGCGGCCATGGAATGGTGGTTTGAGCTATGATACCATGCAATATGGGTATCTATCAAGCGGGCTTGACGAGTAGATGTCAAAATAGTAGTTTACGCAACAAGGTGCAGAATGAAGATTTTTACAGCACGAGTTGTACACTTATCCAACGAGGCTTGCCGAGTTGGATAAGTACGACGAGTGCTGTAAAAATCGAGTTCTGCACCGAGATGCGTACAACGTTTTTTGCAATTTCATAAATTACCACTTTAGGATAGTTTTTAACAAAACTTTTTCATCAAACTGCACACTGATGTTCATAGCCATGTTTAAGAAAGTATGATCATAGCAGGTTATGCTGTGCAGTTGTCACAAATTTTGAAACCTGCGTACAGAAAGCATCAAGAAGTTGACCAAAACTGAAAACAGTGCTGTAATGGTTCATTACGCAACGCAAATCAGTGCTGTAATGAACCATTACCGCACTACTAATGTGGTGTGGGAAAGTAGGCCTTTTCCTGGCAGATTTGCGTGAGGTAAAACAGCCTATTACCACAGACAAACAGACGTAACACTCTGATAATTCTCATCGTACACCGATTTAACGGTCTTTTTCAAAATTTGATAGTTGGCCAACTGCCCAACCGTGGCGCTCGCTTAGTTTTTGTTCGAGTTTGACGTTTGCTCACTACCGCCACCTAGTTGGTGGTCGGCCAAACTTAGTCCTTTTAGCATTGGGCGAATATGTTTCCGCGACTATGATTTGAATCGAAAAATGTTCGAAGTGTTACGTCTGTTTGTCTGTGCTATTACGATGAGAAATTGCAAAAATAGATATTTGACGCCATTTTGGAATCCAAGGTGGTGGACCATAATCCAAGATGGCGGCCATGGAATGGTGGTTTGAGCTATTATACCATACAATATGGGTATCTATCAATCGGGCTTGACGAGTAGAAGTCAAAAATAGATATTTGACGCCATTTTGGAATTCAAGATGGTGGACCATAATCCAAGATGGCGGCCATGAAATGGTGGTTTGAGCTATTCAACCATGCAATATGGGTATCTACCAATCGGGATTGACGAGTAGAAGTCAAAAATAGATATTTGACGCCATTTCAAAATGGCGGACCAAAATCCAAGATGACGGCCATGGAATGGTGGTTTGAGCTATTCAACCATGCAATATGGGAATCTATCGATCGGGCTTGACGAGTAGAAGTCAAAAATATATATTTGACGCCATTTTGAAATCCAAGATGGTGGACCATAATCCAAGATGGCGGCCATGAAATGGTGGTTTGAACTATTATACCATGTAATAAGGGTATCTATCAATCGGGCTTGACGAGTAGAAATCAAAAATAGATATTTGACGCCATTTTGGAATCCAAGATGGCGAACCATTATCTAAGATAGATATTTGACGCCATTTTGGAATCCAAGATGGTGGACCATTATCTAAGATGGCGGCCATGGAATGGTGGTTTGAGCTATTATACCATGCAATATGGGTATCTATCAATCGAGCTTGATGAGTAGAAGTCAAAAATAGATATTTGACGCCATTTTGAAATCCAAGATGGCGGACCATAATCCAAGATTGCGGCCATGAAATGGTGGTTTGAACTATTATACCATGTTATAAGGGTATCTATCAATCGTGCTTGACGAGTAGAAGTCAAAAATAGATATTTGACGCCATTTTGGAATCCAAGATGGCGAACCATTATCTAAGATGGCGGCTATGGAATGGTGGTTTGAGCTATGATACCATGCAATATGGGTATCTATCGATCGAGCTAGATGAGTAGAAATCAAAAATAGATGTTTCACGCCATTTTGGAATCCAAGATGGTGGACTATAATCCAAGATGGCGGCCATGGAATGGTGGTTTGAGCTATTATACCATGCAATATGGGTATCTATCAATCGGGCTTGACGAGTAGAAGTCAAAAATAGATATTTGACGCCATTTTGAAATCCAAGATGGCGAACCATTATCTAAGATGGCGGCTATGGAATTGTGGTTTGAGCTATGATACCATGCAATATGGGTATCTATCGATCGAGCTAGATGAGTAGAAATCAAAAATAGATGTTTCACGCCATTTTGGAATCCAAGATGGTGGACTATAATCCAAGATGGCGGCCATGGAATCGTGGTTTGAGCTATTATATCATGCAATATGGGTATCTATCGATCGAGCTAGATGAGTAGAAATCAAAAATAGATGTTTCACGCCATTTTGGAATCCAAGATGGTGGACTATAATCCAAGATGGCGGCCATGGAATCGTGGTTTGAGCTATTATATCATGCAATATGGGTATCTATCGATCGGGCTTGATGAGTAGAAGTCAAAAATAGATGTTTGACGCCATTTTGGAATCCAAGATGGCGGACTATAATCCAAGATGGCGGTCATGTAATGGTGGTTTGAGCTATTATACCATGCAATATGGATATCTATCAATCGGGCTTGACGAGTAGAAGTCAAAAATAGATATTTGACGCCATTTTGGAATCCAAGATGGCGGCCATGGAATGGTGGTTTGAGCTATGATACCATGCAATATGGGTATCTATCAATCGGGCTTGATGAGTAGAAGTCAAAAATAGATATTTGACGCCATTTTGGAATCCAAGATGGTGGACCATAATCCAAGATGGCGGCCATGGAATGGTGGTTTGAGCTATGATACCATGCAATATGGGTATCTATCAATCGGGCTTGACGAGTAGAAGTCAAAAATAGATATTTGACGCCATTTTGGAATCCAAGATGGTGGACCATAATCCAAGATGGCGGCCATGGAATGGTGGTTTGAGCTATGATACCATGCAATATGGGTATCTATCAATCGGGCTTGACGAGTAGAAGTCAAAAATAGATATTTGACGCCATTTTGGAATCCAAGATGGCGGACCATAATCCAAGATGGCGGCCATGGAATGGTGGTTTGAGCTATTCAACCATGTAATATGAGTACAGGTCGGACTCGATTATCCGGGGATTCAATTAACCGGGGGCCCGATTATCCGGGGCTCGATTATCCGTAAAAAATGGCACGATTATCCGGGGAAAAGTTTGTTTTTGCTCTGTTTAAAACATTTTTTATTACAATATGGTAAAAAAAAGTGATAAACATCACATACAACACCTGTAAATAGGATTTAGCCTATTTTAAAATTGTTTTTATTTTTTCACATTTTCAGCTAAAATTTCATTTTTCAAAAACATGGTTATAATAATACCAATCGTTGAGTTTAAGCACTACAACATCATGCATGTTAGTTTCTATGTTTAACGTACAGTTTTTGATTGAAGAACATCAAAAATTAAAGAAAAGAAACATGGCTCGATTATCCGGGTGATTCGATTATCCAGGGTGAAATCAGTAACAAATTTTGAAAACGACGTATAATCAATGGTGTAGCATTGATTATACGTCGTTTTCAAAATTTGTTACTGAAATGATTTTTGAATCACCCGGATAATCCAGTCCGACCTGTATCAATCAATCGAGCTTGATGAGTAGAAGTCAAAAATAGATATTTGACGCCATTTTGGTATCCAAGATGGCGAACCATTATCTAAGATGGCGGCCATGGAATGCTGGTTTGAGCTATTATACCATGCAATATGGGTATCTATCAATCGGGCTTGACGAGTAGAAATCAAAAATAGATATTTGACGCCATTTTGGAATCCAAGATGCCGGACTATAATCCAAGATGGCGGCCATGGAATCGTGGTTTGAGCTATTATACCATGCAATAAAGGTATCTATCAATCGGGCTTGACGAGTAGAAGTCAAAAATACAGGGGATAGACAAAATGATCGGGACAGGCAAAATTTTCACTTTCCAAAAAATGTTCAACTAGCAGTAACTTTTCGAAAAGTACATCGAATATTCTCAAATTTTTACTGTAAGTTCTTCAACTAGTTGTGTATCAGTGGACACAATTTGGTGAAGTTCGAACAATTCTTCACGAAGTTATAAAGATTTTTGAAAAAGATGAAACTATCCGATAGCCAACTTTGAGCTGTTATACCTCCGGATTCAATGAACCGATTGCAATGAAATTTTGACCATTCATGACTTATATAATGAACTCTGGAAAACATTTGACTTTACTTGAAATTTTTAACAAGCGAAAAAGTTATAGCAATTATATTTTTTTCACGATTTTTTAGTAATTTGGTCTATTTTTAATATGCATTCCATTGCTTTTTCAATTTATTGGCGGCTATGTTGTTACTTTCCTTTAAAACGCATTTATATAAAAGTCAATTGGAGGGAAACTACATGAACTATAATTTGCATCTTGAATTTTGAAACGATGTTGATGTTTTGGATAATTTGGTGTTTTATTAGAAAAATAATCTAATCGTTATAATTTTCTTCCGTGTTAAGAATATTAAGTTAAGTCAATGGTTTTTCATAGCTCATTATATAAGTCATTAATGGTCAAAATTTCATTACATTTTGGTGATTGAATCCGGAGATATAACAGCTCAAAGTTGGCTATCGGATAATTTTACCATTTTCAAAAATCGTTATAACTTCGTGAAGAATTGTCCGTTCTTTTCCAAATTTTGTCCACTGATACACAACTAGTTGATGAACTTACAGTAAAAATTTGAGAATATTTGATGCACTTTTCGAAAAGTTACAGCTAATTGAACATTTTTTGAAAAGTGAAATTTTTGCCTGTCCCGATAATTTTGTCTATCCCCTGTAGATATTTTTCGCCATTTTGGAATCCAAGATGGCGGACCGATCCAATATGGCGACTATGGAATGGTGGTTTGAGTTATGAAAACATGCAATACGGGTATCTATCGATCGGGCTTGACGAGTACAAATCGAAAATAGATATTTGACGCCATTTTGAAATCCAAAAAATCCAAAAAAAAAGATGTGTGGAAAACACAATGGCACTCTATGCCGTAGAAACGTATCAGTAGATTTAATGTTTAGTATACTAAGTATGCTTCGGAATTCTGAATTTTTGGTAGTATTTTAATATGGCTTTTATGCCACCTGGAATCTCTTTATTTTCAGCATGATCTTGCGGAACAGCGGCATGTTTACCCATTCGGCTATATGGGACTTCGCATTTGCTCCAGTCCCCCTCAATAAATACCGTCAAGGCACCATTCACCGTGGATCTAAGAGGATTCTGGGCAAATAAAGGCTGTCATTTGACACCAGTCTTATAAACATTGTTGGTGCCGCTTTTAATTGCCTTCATTATAGGTTAAAATTAAAGCAATATCCACAGAAGTACAAAATTTTTCACAAAATTTGGTGATATTGCACAATTAGTAAAGGGTAGTAGGGTCGCCTAATTCCGTGGTAGGTCACCATTCACCGTGGTAGTAGGGACCCATTCACCGTGTATGAGAAATTTTATTCTACTTTGTTTAAAAATGATCAAAACAACCCAGCCAAGGGAATTTTCTTCGTTTAAATTCATTTCAAGTAATAACTTGCAAGATTTTATTAGAAAAACGAATGTTCAAATTTTCGATTTTTTCTAGATATATGGGACAATATGGGACACGGTGAATGGAGACCATTGATTTTTAGGGTACCCATTTACCGTGCCTTTTTGTTTCAATTAAAAAGTACGAGTAATCGTACTTTCTTGTTAAACTTACTTCGGTAATGCAAAATACATACCTGATATGTGAATTTAATTGCTTCTTGGTGGAATAACAACGTTACTACATTTAGTTTATCGCTTATATCATCTTAGCGCAGTTTTCGTTTGTTCACTATGAATGCAGTGAACGAGCAGAAACCCGCTTCATGTAAACACACTTTAGTGTCAAAATGATACTTTTAAATGTTTCTAATGAGCGTTTTGACACGGTAACAATACATTAGTGTTATATTGGTGAAATTGAAGGGAAATTGTCATATCATTCAATCATAATATGGAAATAATGAAAAAATATTCGAAGGCACACGGTGAATGGAGCCCCCACGGTGAATGGCGCCTTGACGGTAAACCCGAGCAAAGCCGGGCAATTGGGTTTTTAAATTTTGAAAAATATATTGATTTTTTGATTTTATACGAAAGAGCACGTTTTTCTGAGCCACTATGATTTTTTTCAGATTTTTAGAACCTCATTTTGGTACCTAAAATCAATTTCAAAGAAATTTTTTGAAATCACCTTTTGACAGCTGGGCAACTGTTTGACAGCTCCGCCCAGTACAAACTGCGACGAGGGGTGATTCGACAACCCAACTAACAATTGCAAGTCACAAACAAGCAAGCTTACTGAATTGTTGCTTAATAATGGTAATGAAAGCTGAACTAAAATTATGCTCAACACGTAACTGTTTAAATGATTTTTCAATTGAGAAAATAGTTAATGTTCGACTTTCCTCATCGGTATCAACAATGATAGATTAAAACACTTTTCAAAAGTTTAACAAGAAATTTATTCGACAAGCATTGATTCTTTAACAAAAGAGTGTAACAAAATATTTGTCTGCATCTTATTAAGATGATGTATCGATAAGCATATGCTCCCGAACAATGTGCTTTTCACTTGTCAAATAAACGCCTTCAGCCCGTCATAGTTTGACTCGGAACTTTGCTCGGATTATGGGATAAATCATGGCTAAAACTGTATAGATAACCAAGTTATTAACCTTTCAGAGAGACGAACCAGCCAAGGGCTGAAAGGCTTTTTAATAAAGACAAATCAATCAATCAACCTTTCAGGACGCGCCATCAAGCAACCGAAACTGGACCGCGATCACGCTGTATACGACGAGCGAGGATTTTTGGTAGTGTTGTACTTTTTACAATAGCGCGCGAAGGGTTAAAGAACCAAAATTTTAAACGAATCACATAAAATAAAACAGAATAGAATTATGTAATTTAACATTGAGTGCCAAGAAACGTAATCAACGTAAAAATGAGGCATTAATTTATTATTATTAGTATGTAACAAGATATCTTGTACCTTGATTATTATATTTTGTTATCTTCCGCAGCAGTTCGATTGTACGAGACGCTTGGATCGATGCATTTGACATTTCAGTGCTGAATATTGTTCCCGCAGTCACCTAGATAATCAAACATCATTCAGAAATCGACAAATTTCAAGTATCCCTAAACATCCTTATGCACTATTTATTGAACATAATATCAAGATTCCATGACACAAGCATAAATAAAAAAATTCTTGACGGATCTTCGACTGAGCATGAGTAGATAACCTGAACAGATGCTGTGAATGCACCACGTCCAAGACCATATCGCACCACATATTGTCATACATTTTTAAAGATCGATATTTAATAATAAAAATGAAAACATATTCATATTGCAATTATTTCGTCTGGAAACAATATCTTCAATAAGGACCAACACTTTTTGGCCACATTTGATACAAGTTTTCTCACCGTGCGATAAAAATACTGACAGCACAATCAGAATGGAAAACACGTGTTTTGGGCTGAACAGCTGTTGAAGTATAAGGCGTTGTTCAGTTGATAAGCACGTGCTGTGCTAATTCACCACTGCTGAACACAAGTTCAGGAGTGATCATTATTGAGTCATGGGAAGATTATGTTTTGCTTTGGGTGCTGCATCTCACCATCTCTAGGATGGCGCAGATAGGAAGGCATGGCAATCGACAGGTCTCGAGTTCTAATCCGGATTGAGGTAATTTTATATGTAATTCTTATTTCATAATAAGTGTTCTCAACATGAGTGCAAATAATTACTCTCGTGAGTGGTTCAACATTTTTGCATTTTATTTATTTTCAGTCATTTTTGCCAAAACTGAATAACAACTTTCTTGTACATTTGTAAAACGTTTTGAACAACAAAAAAATAAGTTGGTGCACAACATGATGCTTAATAACTTCTCCAAATTTGTGTGAACAAAACCCGAACATAGGTTGTACGTGAAAATAATTCAAATGTTATTCAACATTATGCTGAATTAATTCGTCATAATGGTGCCTGTTAAATGAGTGATTGTTAGTTGGGAAATCGCTCCCATACAAACTTCAAATTGATTTTTAAATAGGTTCCCGGGCTCCAAAATTCATGAAAATTTGGATTTCGGATCAGTTTGACATGCAGATTCGGAATATCGAATTATCTCAACACCGTTAAAGAAGCCAATTGGGTTGTTTAGTGAATAAAATATTGCTGTTTTCTATATCCTAATCGAAAGAGCTCATTTTTCTGAGTATAACGTGATTTTATTGGATTCCAATACCTTTGTTTTGATGGTTAAATTAGCAAAACAGTTTTAATTTTCGTGGATAGAATGACAGTTCAATCGATAAAGTGACAGTTCGACCCGAACAAAAAATTTTCCCCATACAAACTTTAAATGTATTTTAAAAATAGTTCCTGGACTCCAAAAAATATGAAATTTTGGATTTCGACTAATTTTTGGGCGGAGAATCCGATTATAAAATAATCCGGACACCCCTAAAGAACCCAATTCA